>NC_086068.1:9701529-10001890 GCF_947568885.1 Cydia strobilella | reverse complement strand
AAAGTAGTAGAACGGAAAAAGGACTTTCCATATCGAGAAGCAGTAGGTGCTCTGACGTACCTGAATATGGTAGAAACTCGTCCGCACATGCGGTTGGAATTGCATCTAGAAAACTTGAGAACCATGACGAGTCGGATTGGCTCATGGTCAAAAAGATTTTTAGATGAAAATGAAAATGAAAAAATGAAAAAAATGTTTATTATTAACAATAGAGGGTACAGTTGTAAAGGTTGGAGTCTTCTAGTAAGTATAAAATACCTGTGACAGAAGACCCCACTCTTCCATAACATCACGTGTAGAACTTAATTAACAAATATAAAACAATATGGTTGACTAAAAAGAAAACATATAAATAGCTTAATGTTGACAGTATTAAAATGACAGTATTAGTTAATTAGCTATATAAGTAATACTTTTACTAATGCAAATTTACTTTGGTACTTTGATTTGATTTGAGGAAATTTTAATTTAATACAAAAGTGTGTGTGTGTGTGTGTGTGTGTCTAAGTTTTGTGCGTTGTTAGGTACATATTATAATAAGAGAGCCTCCATTGTTTTACATTTAAATAACAGCAGAGGATAGATATCTACTTTTTTATTAATTTTATTATACAGATGAGCTGAGACTTTACTGAACTGAATTTTGGCAAACCGTGACTTAGTGGGAGAGGTATCGGTGCAACATTTAGCTTACGCCTCCCTGTATTTATGAGATTGGGGTTGTAAGGTAAGGACTTATGTAATTTTAGAACTGATTGCAAGACAAAAAGCTTTCTAATTGAAAGTAGTTCGGAAATTTTGTAAAGCTCGTTAGTAGGGTATCTATAATGTTTAAAATACATGACCTTAATTAAGCTTCTCTGTCCTCTCTCTACTTCGAGAAATTTGGTTTTTGCTGCCCCTCCCCAAACAGCAATACAGTAGCACATTACAGATTGGGCTAGAGCAGTATAAAGTTGGTTAAGTAAAGGTCTTGAAGCTACATGTCTTAGTTTTAAAAATCCAGTTCAGTTTTCTATTATTTACATATTCAATATGTGAGTACCATGAAAGGCGTTGGTCAATTATAATACCAAGGTATTTAGTAAAGTTAACTTTATCTATTTGCGCGCAATTACAATCCGGCGTATTACTAAGATCACACGTGTGTATTTTTAGTGTGTAATTGTCAGATGGTTGACTACTTATGGTTTTCGTAAACCAGATATAGGTTGTTTTTGTGATGTTTAGCGTAAGAAGATTACATTTTAGCCAATTTGATACTTTGCTTAAACCAATTTCAGCGCTATTATAGACTTTATTCCTATACTTTCCGCTAAACACTAAAACCGTGTCATCTGCATATGAAAACACATGTCCATCTTTATTTATTTTTAGATACTTGAAGGGAACAAGCAGCTTCGTTATAAAGTACAAATCAGACCATCCCGAAGACTTTATTGTTGGGTACAGTGATGCTGACCATGGAGGAGATCAGACAACAGGACGATCGACTACTGGTGTGACTTGTTTATACGCGAGAGGAGCTGTTTCGTGGCTGAGCCAAATACAACCACCAGTCTCAATCTCTACAACTGAAGCTGAGATTGTTGCAGCCAGTGAAGCTACAAAATAATTAATTTGGCTTCAGAGAATATTCAGCCAACTAACACAGATCAAGGAGATACCGACTCTCTTCGTTCATAACGATTCGTTCTTAACGAACGAACTCTTGTTTAGTAACGACGCTGCAGTTAGCCTTGCCTATAATCCCGAGTTCCACAAAAGAACCTAACACATACGGATTAGACACTTCTTCGTAAGAGAAAAGGTTCACTGGCAGACATGTTTACAAAACCAATGCCAAGACCAAGGCTTGTTCTGCTAAGAAAAAGAATCGGCCTTACACACATTGTCGAGGGAAAGTATTAAAACCTCATTTTTCACACAGAATGATGGCTGCTAAGCAACAATGTTTTTTCTAACAGTTGTGTCAGATTACCTAACTTTTCGATTAAATATATGTTGTACATTTCTTTAGAGCATTCGTTTAATTGGATCGTATTTCAGAGCAGTTGGGAGGAATAAGGTGTTTTTCCACAAATTCGATATTGTTGACTTAGTACCACTTTATCGCTTACTTGGATAAGGGGAATATGTGGTTTCCACTTCAGTTTACTATTTTGCATTTTTGTTAGGTACTTTAGTTTATTTGTAGGTCTTTAAAGTGTTATTTTCTTTTTAAGACTGCTCTGCTCATTTGTACGTTTTGTACTTTTGGCTAAATATAGTACAGACAGAGTAATAGGTGTTTTTTGCAACGCGGCTATTATATGATGTTCTTCTCTGTATTATTTATTAGAAAACCCGGGCTTATGACCATTTCCAATCCGCCCACGTCTACCATCAGTTTCTTAGAATTGTTTTAACACCCTTTGAACGGGTCTTACTAACTACATAGATTAACTTCACTGCTAGTTTTTCGTGAAAATGCCTCGAATTTGTGTTTGTACAACATTTTTTCATGTAGTCTTTTGATTTTTTTGCCGTTTTTTGCGTAATGGTACGGAATACTTCGTGCGCGAGTCCGACTCGCACCTGGCCGGTTTTTTTTAATATGATATTTGTAATGCGTACAAAGGACTAAACATAATTGAAATACCGTAAAACACTATAAAAATACAATCCTAGGTAATAAATAAACTAAACAGACAAGGGCTGTTTAATATCTTACCTGAGCTCATCCCTACAATCGCAACCGACGCACCAACTTGGCTAAAAATCCGAGGTGATTTAATACGTAAGAAGTCACGGGTTTAAAACGTTCTTTGTGACCCTTCTGGGAGCTAGAGATTTACCCGGAGATATCTCTTTGGCCACGAGACCAAATAAGATTATGAAAGGGGTAAGAAGAAAGAAAATGTGTTATTGAATACAGTAATTACATTTCTGGTGAGCGAACTGAAAATGTTGCGCCTACGTATCATATTTTCGTTTTGCGGGAAAATAATTTAATTATTAAGAGGTAAGTGAAAAAACCGCTACTCCCGACAAACGTATTTCACTTTTTCCTCTGGATATTAATACTACAGATTTTTTGTTAATACAATTTGATGTATAAATTGTATTTTCAATCAAAAGGGTACTTATTGTCGGTTGTCAATAAGGCGCTATTTCCATACAGCTTCAATTTGGAATCAACCTTATTGACAAGCGACAAGGTACCTTTTGGTTGAAAATGTCACAAATATTATCCACAGAGAGGAGTGGCTCACTCCGCGATTTCGTCGCGTCGCCACAAGTACATGCGGCCCACACCAATTTTGGTGTCTAGCCATAGTAGTTGCCGCGCACCGCTACGGAACGGACGCCTGCGTCTTTAGCAATCGGGGCTAACGCCTTATATCGCGGGCTATATCCTAATTCCGTAAGGAATTCGTTTAGGAGGTGCAAGCGCGTACTGCTTGCCCTTAGAGTTGGTCAAAGACGCCGTCTTAGTTAGATGGCATATAGTCGAGAAATTGGGACGGGTTCCGCCGAGCCGGGGTGGCCTAGGGGTTCAAGGCGTTAACCCGGATTGCTAAAGACGCCGGTTCTAATCCGGCCTTCACCACTGGAGGGCTTCGTCACTTTTTCTTTAATATAATATATAATATATGTATTTCAGTTTATAAAGAGAATAATAATTGAAAATTAACTATGCCATAGTTTTCTGAAACGGTACTATACCCCGAAGTTAACGGAATTCAATAAAAACACGGTGTATACCTAGGTACCTAATCTTATTATGAACGTAAACTTGTTACTTTAATACTAGTAAAGTGAAAAGATGATCTCTTTTATACTTAATCTTGATTTCTTAGTGTACCATCAAAGTTAATGGAAAAGGCCACTTGGAAGTTTCAAGTGAGACTTCATCTGGATGAAGTAGCCGAGAAACAAATTGAAAGGAAGTCAATTTCCAACCTTTTTATGCCAACTATTTTAAGAACTTCCTCTTTTAGTTAATTAGGTTCGGAACAGTTTTGTTTACCTCCATAACTGTTTCAATTGAGCTTTAATCGCATCAATGGGAATTTATAAATCCAGTTAAGTTGAAATAGCTTTCAATTGAATGAGCTCATTTTACTTATAGGCCAGTTATCATAAGTCTAAAAAGGATAATAAGAGATAATAAGGATTATTATTATTTACAGAAAGATAGAATTGATACATCCCACAAGTATTTTTGGTATGTTATACTATACTTGCTTGTGTGTAGGTATTTAAATAAAGTTAATGCCTAAGGTGAATATAGTATGTTAAATCAAGGTTTTGTTTATTTAAATAAGTAGGGGAAGGCGGGGTAGTTACGAACACCGAAGGGAGGTTTGGAATAAATGTAAAGATAGTATTTGTAGGTTAACTGTAATAACTTCTTCTGAAAGGTAAATTATCATATTTTAAACTACTGCAATCAATAGTATTAATTTATCTTTATTTAATCAACTTTTATAACAAAAACAAAACCTCTTAGTGTTCGTGTTTACCGGCACTGGTCGGGCAATCACGAATACCTAATGGAACAGTTAAGATCGTTCACAAATGACCCAGACTAGCCTAAAAATGACACCATGCACGACAGATTAGTCAGGACCATACGTCGCGTCGCACTACAGCGGGCATTTTGCGGGCAAGTCATTCGGTAAAGTTTACAAAAAAACATCTTAACTTACGAGTACAAGTACTTAGTATTTGTAACATAGTTACCTATTATCATGTATTAATCTTTAATGTGTACTCTTTGAAGTGACAACTGATAAGCCCATTTAAGAGGTAATCTAACAACCAAATAAATAGCTGACATGTCCAAACTTTACGAAATTTACAAATAAGAGCGACAAAATCAGTGCTTTACGCGCGTTTACCTAAACGTCCATCAGAAAAGAAAACATTACTAATTTAGTGAATCTGTTTTCAACAAATTGATCTGATAAAAGGTAAGATAATAAGATGCGCTAATAGAAACCAGTACTTGTTATTTCAATTAGGTAACAAAAGGTGTACAATTTCACCGATTAAATCTATCAATTTTACATTTTTGCGACTAAAATCGACACCGGCCTCTTAAGTGTTACCAAGTTTGTAAGTAGTTGATAAGAAAATAAAAAGGGTTGGTATTTATTATTATGATATGATTAAAAATAAAAGTATAAAAACATTGTACTGCCGACTTTTTGACGTCGCAGCAACTACCCCCACCACTTTCGCGCTTGTCATCTCATATGTTTGTGTTCATGACATCACACTGAATGCATTGATACCAAATATGTCCATATTTGCGACGACATGAGCGAAAATCGTTTTCCAGAAGACTTCTAGACCGAAAACCACCGTACTAATAAGTTAAATTACAACGAAAGTAAGCAAATGCTTGAATTAGTTTTAACTTGAATCCTGTGTGCACCCGTAACGCTCTGCTAGTCGCTTAGCAGTAGTGACGACGAGTGAAATCATGTTATCTCTCTCTCTCTCTAACATAGTGAAATAGCTGCGTTCGCGATTACCCAGCATTCGTGATTACCCGGCCTTCCCCTACCATAAAACACGGGTCTTATAGTAACCCGAAAGGTAACAGTGGCAACGAGTGACAAGAAAAATTGATTCACCCTGGTGCTAGTGCATAATTTTGAATAATCGCACAGTATTAAGATAAGACTGGTCGGTAATCCGCGTGCCTCCGGGACCTTAGCGGCCTGCCGGCATGTCGTCATTGTTGGAATTTTTCGGCGTGTACAATTTTAACTCGTGAAGCACGGAAGGCTGTAAAGTGCCCGACTAGTCTCTTTACGAGTGCTCCCTCGTATAGCAATGATTGTGTTTCGGCTTCCTACCGTAAATTTTAATAAGTTAAAAAAACTGAACTGACGTGATACGAATTTATTTACGAATACTGTATTGTCTACGATAACACAAAAATAAACGTGATGCTATAAAAAACCGAAGTAAAAACGTTTTATGAAGCTTTCATCTATTGTTGCTTACGTTCGCGGGGACACCGGTTCACACGTCCAAAATTATCACCAAGTTCACTGAAGAGCAGAACCCGCATCTTGGCCAAAAAAAGTTTATGTGCCATTGTTAAAAGTGCTTAAATAGTTTTTGACGTCACTAACTTTGCAGTAGCTTTTCTAAAGGAAGTTTCCGGAGTCAGTTTTATTTCTGGCGTAGAGCCAGCAATGCCTAGAACAAAACATAAGAATTTTATTCGTACATTGAAACATTATGTCGGCATTACCATTCATAATATGAATGTTCTACTGACTGAAATAGGTTAAATTTGATTAATTAAACTATGAGCTAGGTTTTCATTGATAATGTTAAGAATTAGTCACATAGTGTGGCAATACAGTAATTAGTTATAGCACAGCATATACCACCACAGGTTTAAAAACGGATCTTAGTGCTTATCATGCATTTTCCCAGACATGGCTCCAATACGGGATCAATTTGTGGGGTGGAGCACAAATAGTGTAGATTTATTCTTATTATAAAAAAGGTGTATTAGAATATTAAGTAATATAAAAAACCAAGAAAGCTGCGATTTTACTTTAAAAAAATTAATATTTTAACTCTACCATCCCTCTATATATTAGAAACATGTAAATTTGTAAAAAAACATCCTGACCTATATTTAAAAGCAAAAGAGCGTCATAATACTTGTACCTTAAATTTAAGACACCATAATAAAATAGCCCTTCCCGCCAGTAACTTACAAATAAGTAATAAGAGCCCCTATAGTATTAACTGCCTGAAAAATTATTTAACAAGTAATTGTTTTTATTCTATACAAGAATATTTTGATTGTAATAAATACCATAAATAGGCATATAAGTAATACATAGAACTTAGGTAGGTATAACTTTTGTGTAATGTTATCTCTGTGTTTAATTTACATATGTGTTAGTTTAGAGTAGATAAAATTGCAATACCCTTACAGGGTGTCATGTTGTGATACATATGTGAAAGAAATAAATATATTATTATTATTTGTCTGTCTTTCCGTATCACGGGACCATGGGGTCCCGGACCTTTGGGAGGCATGCGTGAGGCCGAAGCAAACAGCGCAGAGGCCCTTTAAGACACTTTATTCTAAAAGACGATACGTGGCGGATATCATCCCCGAACGCACAATGTGATACATCCGGAGATGGTCCCCGCCAGGTGCAAAGACTATTGCAGTGCAGCACTTTTGTGCTGCGATGGGAACTAAGGTCATGGGCTATAGATTTGAATGTTGGATGGACTGGATAATGGGCTATGAGAGAGACTAGCGGACACCTGCCGTGTCAATCAGTCTCAAAATTGTTAAAGACAGGTGGTGACTCGCCAACTCATTTAGTGGGCCCTACAACGGCCGCACGCACAGTGCGACAATAGAGCAACACTTTAGAGCGGCTCTGTGGTTGTCGAGAGGCGAGTCTGCGGTAGCTAGTTCCCGGTAATCCGTTCAGCAGGCCGCTGGCGTTATGACATTTTACACTTCCAACCTGGAGCATAGGTCCCGCTCTTGCGACTCCACTCTGGCCGGCCAGTCAAGGCAAGAACAGAGGCGAGGGCCAGATGAAAGGGCCCTCTGGAATAGGGGATTATTATTATTATTACCTACTTAAAGTGAATAACCATGAGTTAAAATGTAAAAGTGGCTATATACTTAGATGCCCCTGTTTATCCAGTATTACTAAATAAACAACAGGCGTTTATTAAGGTCAGTGTTCAGTTTCATTATCAGCATGCCTGTCACCGAGAAAAGCTGCCGTCCTCTTATTTAATACAAAGGAAAGGAGGTAAAACTCGGATTTCTACGTCCTTTAAAAATAGTTCCCCGTGTTGGCGCTGTATTTTTTATGCTTGCATCTAGATTACTTAATACATTTTTGCGTTCGGATATCTAATAGTGGTACCTACATGTTTGTAGTAGGTTAGGTAGTAGGTAATTGTGTGCTAAACGCGACGAGCTGAAAGCACGCCAACCTGCTTCCATTCATTACCATTATGTGGCTGGTGTTCTCACGTGCTCTCAATGTGCACGGGGGTTCGCCTCGAAGATCGGCTACGTCAGCCATATTCGGGCGCACGAGCGCCGTGCTAACTGTAACAGTTAGCTCCTAGTTGCTAGGAGTCGAAGTGGTCGCCATGGTCGAAATCGGCCGGAAGGATCATCATCATCAATTGTGAAATTATTTTAGAACTGGTATACAAACAAAAATCACATATTGAAATGTGATATTTCCTATTAACTTCTTAAATGGTCGGAATTTTCAATTTTGTAAGGCTGATGCGGTGACTTACCTATAAAAATAGTCGCAAATTTAATTCGGGCGCGAAATTTATACATATCGCATACGGTCTGGCATTTTATTATAATTAATACATATAATGGTAAAATTAAAGCTATTTGCGTGGTTTTACAGTCGCCATCAGATATATCGGAGCGGTCAAGGTGCTCACAAATATCTGAGCAATGAGCAGGCCTCTATTGTCAAGGCGTTAGAATGCTTGCTCAGATATTTGTGATCACCTTGGCCGTGCCGATATATCTGATGGCGACTGAGGTACATCATAATATGTATCATTCAAGAGTCCTACCGCAGTTACTTAAACAATAGGTAGTTCTCCTTTCACGCCTCAATACTTCATTTAAACAAAAAACTATTAAAGTCGACAGATTGTCGCTGAAATCAATCTCAAAACTGTACGTAACTTTCCAACTGCAGACCTCTGTGGCACACAAATAACAAAACTTTGAATATCTAATGAACTTCTTCATCTCTTAGCTGGTAACTTCCTCCACTCAAATAACTCGAGTGTGCTTGAATTTACAACAGTGACGGCTTTCCTGTGCAATTAAGTGTTTCGGCTTTCAATGAGAGAAACTTGAATTCACTTCTTTGAATACGATTCAAATTCGTATGCCATTAGGAGCAAAGGAGCGCAGCAAATATTATTTAATTTCATCTAGGTTTCTGTTTGTATCGAATACGCTACTTGATCCATTCCTATGGTTATTATTCAGTGCAAAGTTAGCGAAAGGGTACCTACGAATATAGGGGAAGGTTGCTATCATTGGACCGGCGCTTTGAATGGACCATCTAAATATTTAAAACCTACGCATGCTAGACAGAGATAGACAAGGTACAAAGTGTCCTTGAGCGATCCAAGCGGCCCCACCGCTTCCTCAGTCGCTCCGCGCTTCTCGGCGACGAGTGACGTGAGCAAGTGTGTTTAGAGCGTGTACATATCTTCCATTTATATATTTATTTACTTACAATTGTTTCCACGCAAATAAAAAAGAAAAGAATATATCAAAAGAAATAAAAATGTCAATTTCTATAAGTCTCCTTGATTGGACCATCAGCAAAAAAATCCTAAGTTGCTGGTGACTCCGTGGTTCAATCAAGGTAACCTTGGTCCAAACAAGGCAACAGTTTTTTTAACAAGTTTTTTCTCCTAGATTATTAAATTGTATTCATTTGTCTGTATGGTAACATTGGTAACGAATAAATATATTTCAATGGTTCAAAATTATCATACTTGTTTTAATTTCTTACATGAATTGTGTAAATTATAAGGCAGCGAAATTAAGTGGTCCAATGATAGCAACCTTCCCCTAGTCTTCGCAAATTTAAAAATGGACTGAGATTAAGACCCTTCGAAACTATCTAAAATGGTTACAATATGTGTGAACTGTGTACCTAGTTAGGTATTTACATAAATGATCAGACCTGCCATGTTTTCACTCGGCCAAACTTTCTTCCGCGTGGTGATTGGTCGATGGACTGTGCAACTGACCAATCTTTTTATGCAGTTTCACCTCGTAAATATATGAGCTGTATACATACCTCAATAAGGTATGGTGTTCTAAAAGAAGTCTCAAGGCACAGAAAATCTCGTGTCTGGGCCGGTTGGATATTCAAGGTTTCACAAACGCGTTTTCACTTAAGCTATACGGAAAACTAGTTTTAACTAATAAAAATGCGTTTTCACTTAAAATGGGTTTTTACGGTAATAGTTACCATGATATTGATATCTACCTATAGATATAAATTATAGAGCATACAATTTGTGACAAGTTTTGTTTCAAACATTTTTTCATATAAAAAGAAAATCATTAACACAAAAAGATATACAAAAGTCATGACAGTTGTTCAGTTCAGATACAGTTCGTGTAGTGTCACATTCAGCAAACATCAAACGTACTTCACCTTTCATCGTAAACTTGAATTGTATTTAAAGTTCTTACAAGCCTCGTCTTTCAGTCCTTTACTAGTATTGAGAAGAGTTAAATTGAGTGTAACTTATGTTCAGACGACGTTCTTTGACAGGATCAGCTTGTCCTTACGTGAAATAAACTTCGGTGAAACCCCTTCATCCTGCTTGAAACTTAAAAGCGAATTGCACGTATAGGTTCTGGTGCATCGTAAAAATATCAGATTTGTATCCTCCATTTTATTTTAACATATTTTGGTTCTCTTGTTAAATCTGCTAGGTCCAGCAATATTTTAAGGAAGGGGCACAATTTCAGAGAAAGCTGAAAGTCACTTGATAATAAGGCAAAAGCCTTTCTAGTGTTCCGCCATCAAGTCAATTAGGAACCCTTATTGTTTCGCCACGTCATCAGTTAGTCAGTCCACGGCTTAGTTCCGTAATCATTAGTACTAGTACACAAGGATGCTTCCAGAGGTGGCTGCAGCTGAGAACGTAGGTTAATTTGGGTACAAAGAGGCAGTGTCGTATGATGGGATCGGCGGTATGCATGTTGATTTTTAACAGACGGTTCGAAAAAGATCTGAAGTTTTGACTTTTGTCTTTGACATATTCGTTGATGGATTGGTCTAAAATAGGACAATTTTCACTGGTATTTGAGTCCGAGGGCTATCTGAGCAAAGCTTTCCGCTATATTTTTCCAGTCAGAAGATGTGTGAAATGAAAAATTCGCATTGAAAAAAATTCAAATTTCAATAGATTTCGGCTCTTATGTAAATTTTTGTAAATCATCCAAAACGGTACTCCAGGGGTTCCGTCGTCAAGGTAGATAAATAATTTAAAATTTAGATTTGTTATATTAGGCTGAAAATGGCTGCACCTAGGGGTTCACCATGCTGATAACCAACGGAAGAGGCCAATAGAAAAGGCCATAGAAAATTGTATGCTTCGGGAATATTTTCCATGATTTGGGAATTGAAGGCATTTGTTACATAGGACGAACCTGGCTGCTGGAGGTGGATGTTTATTAGCTAGGGCTGAAAGTGTGTCTGTGCTCTTAGGTGCTACCACGTCGTAAAAAAATATGATACCATCCAACATTTCTTCGGTTTCAATGACGGTGCAGCCCTACTCAAGTCGTCTACCTCTACCCTGTTCTAGCGTCGTTTTCTTGTTGTCGGTCATTTCTGTTTTTTTTTATAATTTTACTTTTTTGATATATAAATAAATAAAAATATAATTCTAAGATGTTAGTAGAGATAGGTAGGTACTATTTTAATGGTTATGGTTCAACAAATCACATCCGTTTGAGTAAAAAGTAACCAAATTGATGAAAATAACCAAGGTCGGGATTATTTCAAATGGGATGTAAATCGTATGCCATGAAATATTTTGGGAAATGTAAGTTATGCCTAATGATACATTTGACTAAATAATGTTTGGTAAAATGGAATTTGACCAAGTACTTATTTGTTAAACAACAATTTGCCAAAAAAGAGTATTGCTAACTAAAAAGGTGGTTTGCGAAACATTTTTTTGGGAAATGATAATTTGCCTAAAGTAGTAACGTTTTTGGGTCATTTGTTAGTAACCATATCAAATAGTTCCACTATATTAAATTAGAACACATGCGAGCACAGCGATTCAATGATCACGTAAATATATATTCTTTTAGCCAATAAAAACCATTGGGCACTTAGAACGGGGTTAGAAAAGATACTTAAGAATTACAGACTTCTTAAGGTTGGATATACCTAATGGATATAATGCAGTTTGAAACTAAAAAAGTGTAAAATAATGGACTGTATTGACCTGAAGATGAATGTATTGCGAAATGTAAAATATCTACTCTGAGAGCTCTCGTATAAAATTCAAAGCAGGTAGCAAGTGCTTCATTTCAAAGGAGGAGGTTCTCAATTCGGTTGTGTTTTTTTTTTTTTAATGTTTGTTACTCCATAACTCCGTCATTTCTGGACCGATTTTGAAAATTCTTTTTTTGATTGTAAGTATATACATACAGATTGGTCCCGTTTTTATCAAAAAGCAGTTCTGATGATGGGATCCATAAGGAATCGAGGGAACTCCTCAAATGTTAAAGGCATACATATAGTGATTTTAGTATTTTCATCAACAAATCAAGCACCTACATTTAAAAAAGTGACATTTGATGAAGTGGAACTGCTGATGATGATCAGAACGGAACTCTTTAATGACGCATAGTTTACGTTTGGCGATTTGTCCCCTTCTTTATGTTTGATAAGCGACTTAAGTTTTTAAGACATATTTTTGTCAAGCTCGAGTTCTGATGATGAGACCCACGAGGAACCGAGGGAACTCCTCAAATGTGAAAGGCATACATATAGTGATTTTTGTATTTTCATCACCAAATCCAGCATTTACATTAAAAAAAGTGACATTTGATGAAGTGGAACTGCTGATGATGATCAGAATGGAACTCTTAAATGACAAATAGTTCACGTTTGGCGATTTGTTCTCTTCCTTATGGACCCAGACCCAAACTTGGACCGAACTCTGACCCAAACTTGGACTCGGACAGCCGGACACGGACCCGGACTCGGATCCGAACCCAGACACGGACCCGGAAATGCTACTAGAAAAGTAGGTTAGGTGGGTGGGTGGCTTTTTAACTGCGATTCTCACAGAACAGAACTGCTATCAGAAAAGTAGGTTAGGTTAGGTTAGAACTGCGACCCTTACAAAAACGAAATGCTACTAGAAAAGTGGGTGGTTTTACCTCCTTTTCTACATAATTAGGCAAAAGATGCTGTCTTTTTCATTTCATTGTCTGGAATCTAAGAGTGCACCATCAACAGTAAGTGAACTTTCAGTGGCATCCCCCATTGAAGTCGGTTTTTTTTTCTTAAAAAATATTTTTATTTGAGTCATTAGCAACACAACACACATAGCAACAGCATAGGTAACAATGTTTTAATTTCATGGCAGCATGGTCGAGTTAAAGTAAAGGAATGTAACAATTTTGAAGGATACTGTCAATTAAGGTTCATATATAAAGGTTATTAACCTTTAGAGCATGGAGATACCATCCATACTTTAGAGTTTTGAATGATTCACGGTTAGTTTCACTAGACTTATATTGACCGGGATATAGACCGTGATTACATTTTGTATTATTTGTTATTAGCCTTACTCAATAATTTCAGCTGAATTTTGTATTATTAGTTATTAACCTTAATCAGTAATTTCAGCTGAATTTTACTCTACAGAGTCCTTTAACTCAACAACGCTGCCATGAAATTAAAACGTTGTTACCGATCACTACTTATGAAGTAGGAACATTCGCAAGGTATTGTAAGGTGTAAGTGGGTTCATGTTTTTTTGAAGCCAAAACCCAGTTGGACAGGCGGAAGTTCTGAGCTATACGTGATAAGGATGGAGCCGCAGGCAATTTTGGCGGCAAGACGTCGAAGCGTAGTACCAACTGCAATGCCGCTGTCTTATTTTTTATGAAGGCACAGAGGTTCGCTCCATACAGGATGACTTTGATGTCGTCTGGCCTTGACTCACAGTTTCTCCACAGCCGATGCTCTGAAGATCTTTCAGGTGCTGAGGTGACGGCTCCATAGAAATCCTCTATGGTAACAATAAAGTTTGAATTGCTAGGTTGTGGCCCCCATACTTCATGCGCTCCACATATTTAACAGATCCTCCAGTTTGGTTACAGGCATTTTCGAAATAAAAGTTGCCCTGCCATTAACTAACGTCTAGAGTGAAATATTATTCATCATCCCCAATAAACTCTACGTCATTTTTTGCGTAGAAAATTCTTTTTACCAAGATGTCAGTCCCTTCTTTTGGGTAAGTTTTTGGTTTCGGAACACGGTTGGTTTTACTTTTCTTTTTCGTTTCACAATTCTTTTTTTTAAGATTTTTTACGGTTTTATGTGCAGTCGAGTTTTTTCCGAGTTGTTTGTACGATTTAGCTACTCGACCGACCTTAATTTTTTACAAGTGGCTTGTTTTCAAAGATTGGCTTAAAGAACTTGCATACTTTACTGAAACCAGGTTTTCTAGTAGTACTATTTCGTAAGGAATAGGACGATAAAATATTGTGAATCGTACTTTGGTTCTCCCCCATTTGAGTAAAATGTTTCAAGATCCTCGACTTCGTCCAGTCCAGATGAGAGCCGCGAACATTACACACGCTTTCTCCTTTCGCCTTTTTTAAAGATGACAGAGAACACAGTCCATAGTTTTTAAAATAAAGAACGTGAACTTAGTCCCAATTTCATTCCACATACCTACGTTATCTGCTAAACTGACATCAAGTGTATCTCTGGGGAACAACGCTGTGATTTTTTTACTTTACTCTGTATCTTATAGTCGCTATTTAGGTTCTTTCCCTAAAATCTCTTTTTGACTGCGAATAGCTGTGGTTTTATAATATCTTTCCCTGTGTTTAAGTTTACATCTCATATTTTCAGGATCTTGTTTTTTGATTTTATATTTTTCACCTCAGAAAGTCTTTTTGTTCGGTTCATTAGCTATAGGTACTTATCTTGTTTTTCAATCCTGTTTCAGTCAGTCAGTCATTTTCCTGGATAATATAGCAGTAAAATGACGAAAACAACGCCAGGAAGGTGACAACAATGAATGCATTTTACGGTAACGGCTGGTTAAATATAATTATTTATAGTGCTTAGATAACAATTTAAAGAAATCACGTTAGGAAAGCCCTCTTCGCTGCCTCTTACCATACCAAGCAAAACTTTATGATAGTTTTACCTGAATAAGTAGCATAAGTATTTTATACAGTAATATGCACATATTTTTACCCCTTAAGTTTTACTTATTTTAAACATATTTATGTTACATGAGAAACGTGGGTTTGAACACATGTTACATATTGTAGGTTGAGTGTAATGCAATAAACTCTTAATGTTGCCTACTCGTACTCGCCCGCGAATTGTGTCTTGCCACGAAACACAAATCTTTGAAAGTACATCTATTCTATATGGTTTGTTGAAAGCCGGAAGCATTATGTTTCTTGTACATGCTAACCGATTATAGTCTCTTCCTAAATAATATTATAGAAAAATGCTGAATAGCTACTCGGTCTCACAGGCCGTCGCCACGACCGTTCACAAACTTTTATGTTGTGAAACTTGGCTGTTTGCGCTTGACATTTATTGCTTTTATATTTTACGGTCTCTAGGAAGACCATTTGTTAAATGCTGTTGTATAATGTAAGGAAATATCTCGACGACCCTGATTTTGTTTCAGTAATTAATAAAAGTAAGTTTTAATTCAATAACCTGGTTTTCCCATGGTTACCAGTATAATTTGACACTGGGTTAACGGTTTAACGGGTTAACCCCGTCTTAGTGAGATGGTGCAAGTGGCGCTAAGAATCTGTGACCATCCGATTACTGCCCAGAATGATTAAAGTAACAGGGTTAAAGTTTAACTAATTTAATTTCCTAACGAACGAGTTGCCATACCTACAAGCTCCAAACTCTTGATATTTTTCTAAGAAAAATTGTTTGAAACCACGTAGGTACATTGCTTTTCCTTAATACGTGAAAGTGTGGACATATATTTACGAGAGCTTTTTAGGAAGGAAGTGAGTTTACCTATCTCAACTTCGAAAATCTTAATTCCGACTATTAAAACATACTTGTCAATAACAACCATAAAGTTTTCGAAAAATCCTTACAAGAGTGAAGAAAGCAAACCGTGAAGGCTTTTGCAGGCTTACCAACTTTTCGAAAAATAGTCCGCTCTTATCCCAACATACCCTCTGAACTATGTACAAACTGTTCAATATACAATTAAATATTTTATACTATCATTTTCAACATCTAACAAATCTTCCAGTTGTCAAGCATGGAAGTATTAACTACCTAAATAACTATGGTACATATATTATCATATAGGTACCTATCTAAAATGTTATGACTGCATCTCCCTACTTGCACGTTCGTGTTGAGAACATTTGCGCTTCAGCATTGGCATCTGAAGTGTAAACTTGCTGGTGTGTTATAGTAAAACAAACATTTCAGTTACAGTTCCGTTACGCAAGATGGGTGAAAGATTAATGATTAGCTCGGACGAATCTTGAGTGCGTTACAACTTTCTATTTAGCCTACAAAGTTACAAAATTTGCATTTTATGTACTTACTTGGAACTAGGCCCCAACCCAACCTCGTTATTCAGTGGCTCCCCAAAGTAGCGATCAAATCAAACTTGCTTAAATTTGCAATTGAAATATCTTTTTATTTTCCCTTTGAGCTTTCAAGGTTTAAGGAGCCCAAGCTCGTCAACTGCTTAAGGATATTAAACTTCCTAGAACCTTCCCTTTAATTTAAGTTATTTGAGGGACAGTTTTTTATTTGTTGCTGCGAATATGTTTATCTTTTATACTAAGTATACCTTTAAAAGATTACCTTTTATCATTAAACTTTTCTTATAAGAAGATACCAATAGAAGTATTAGCTACTATTGATTTGGGCTAAAGTAAAAGACCTAAAACAAAACTAACTACTTAGGGTTAAGTATGATGGAAACCCTCTGGCCACGTGGTCCTACCGCCTTTGTCCTACCGGTAGGACCACATGAACTTTTTTTCCGATTGATCCGATTGATCGGACTACCAAGAATTATTAATTCCGCTTCGTCCTACCGATCGGACCACATGAACTTTTTTTCCGATTTGTCCGATTGATCGGACTACCAAGAATTATAATTCCGCTTCGTCCTACCGATCGGACCACATGAACTCATTTTTACCTGTAGTATGATAGATTATTTGTCGCTGCCGTACATAGTAGGTACATTTACCCACTGATATTCCAGTATTTTTTTTTGGACTACAGTAGGCTAGAGATCTCACACTAATTAGTCTTAAAATAACTTTAATTAAATACTTAATTTGGTATTTGCACTGTAGTAACAATATTTATTATTTGAAATAAGCTCTATTACAATAACAATGTCCGCTGCATTAAACTTAGGTATTACTTAATATTATAAGAACTCTGTGGTAATGTGCTTTGGCCGGAGATCCTGGCCATATAAACGAAAGTATTTTCTTTACCAACATTTTAAAATATGGTAATTGTCAACAGTGTCACAGTGTCAGCGTACATTTGTATCAACTAAACTAACGTAAAGCACGTTAAGATAATATTAAACATGAGCGGATAGAGGGATTTTGTAGGCTATCCGAAACAGGAACTTACAGAACAAAATACTTCCCATCACCCAGATCTGGTGCGAGTCGTTACTAACAGAAATAGCTGCATCTTAATAGGATGCTCAATTTCTCACCTCTCAAAGGTTAATAACTTTATAAGACTGAATTTGTTATGTAACTACAACATATATTTACCTTCTGATCGCCTAGTATGTCACGAACATTCACAAGAAAACCATTGGATCACTTTGAGAGAAGGCCCAGTCTACCATGATTTTGACGAAACACATACTCAGGATATAGTAAATCTATTCAAGCAAGCTTTGAATTTTACAATATTGAGTGTAAAGAACCCATGACTATCAATAAATTGCTCTGATATTTAGATTAAGGTAATATTTGTAAAACTTGACAATTTAAAAGTGCTTGTTGCTAGGCCTATTTGAATAAAGAATATTTTGAATCTTGACTCTTGACTCCATGTAAATTGGAGAACAAAATACAGGAGCAGTGTGAAATTGTATTATTTTTTAGTTGGTATTGGAGTATAGTGTATTCAGTATTTTTGTCATTATTATAATATGTCATTACAAATATAAATTTTGTCTAATAATATTGTTTACCGAAATCCCATGTACAAATACTTATTTACCTCTTTTATTAGTAAAGTCAGCCAAAAATGAGGTCTACCACCTAAGGTTTTTATTTGTAGTAGAGTCGCTAGAGGAAAATATCGTGCACTTGGTGTTAAAGTTATGGAATCTGTAGTGGGTAGAACATTCCAGAATGTCGTAAAATAATTAACGACAATCAGAGTAGAAAATAATTAGTTTATTTTTTTAATAATACTAATACAACAAAATAATTCAAACTTAACTTAAAAACAGAAATACATTCTAACGGTACTATAGATGTGTAATCCAGTTTTAAAAAGCGAGCCTTTCCATGCTAATCTTTCCAAAAAGAATCTGACTTCCATATCGAAATCAATGAGCACAGTGTTACTAAATGAGATAAACTCATCACGTCGAATCATTTCTTTTCGTCGTTTTTCGAGGAGACCACCTTTCATTTTAATCAGATAAAGGTCAGAATCTTTTTTCAAAACATTGAGAATGTTCACCAAATTTGGCTTCCTTTTCCCAACCGACTTATTTATTTTGGAGTGCCACCCTTCTAAACTATTTGTAGTTCGGATGACCTGCCCGAAGATTGACCACGTTGAAATAAAAGAGTCGCTCTTAAGCCAGTAAGTCTCCATGTATAGCTCAAATTTAGCCAGGCCTACGTCATCATCTGGCATGTCATTTAATATATAGGTAGGCCCAACCATCCTTCATTAAATACGATGGCAAGAACGGTAGTACAGTAGCCAAAGCCACAATTCTTTTTTGACTTTGTGCTTTTGTCACATTTAATTTCTGTGCCTTTCTCCAAAGTGCTCTCGCGTAGTGATAAAAGCAGCCTTTTACCACTGCTTGCGGAAATGTTCTTCTTATCGCACCCATTGCTGCAGACTCATAGTCCGTCATAAATTGTTGAGGATTAAAGCCTGGTATCTTAGATTAAACCATGTTCAGCATTATATTATAGGATTTTGTTCTTTGGTCTGACATTAAGATGTAAATGACTGGGACAACGTTAATAAACTGTGGGGAAGAACCAATATCTGCATGTATCGTATACAATTGCTGAAATGGCCGTGGGCAGCTATGGAAAGTTCCATCGCCAAAAAAGAGGTAAGTGGTGGTATGAGTTTTCTAGCCTCTTGTGAGTAAAATGCGATAACGCGTACATCATCGCAAGCATAATCCGCCAACATAAAAGGTTCAAATACCGGTGGTACCTCTGCCTCCATGATGTTTTCATACTTCAGTTTTTTAACCTTAAGACCTTCCTCCATTTTATGATTGCGAGACCAGCATCTTTCAGTGGTGTCACATGTTCATCATATGTGACGTTTTCAATCAAAAGGTACCACATTGTCGCTTATCGATAAGGTTGATTTCTAATTGAAGTTATATGGAAATAGCGCCTTATTGACAACCGTCAATAAGTACCCTTTCGGTTGAAAATGGCACATATATGTTTTTTATGGGTGTTAAAGTGTTCTAACCCCAGCTCACATAAAGATTTTCGCCCCATTTCAGTTCTCCCCTTTTTGTCAAAACTCTTAGAAGCCACCGTTCATAAACAATTATCCCACCACATTTTCTCTAATCAATTGCTTTCGCCACTTCACAGGAGGCCGGTGACCAGTAGTGGGACCAATATAGGCTAAATTATTCTTTTATTTTCATTATTTTTGTTATTTCTTAAGTATATTATATAAAACGAACGTTATGCGAATTAATATTTATTATAAACGATTTTATAGCTGCAGTTCATTCTACATTGTAAAATTATACGTTTTGTACATGTATTTCGCACGTTATATATACTTACTGAACCTTATATCATAGAAAATTACCCAAATTGAAATTGTATCTTCTGAGCAATATATTATAATAAGTTTGTATAGGTACGTTCTATTACTTACCGACCTATTAATAGCCCTCGTTAACGACAGCCCATAGTGATGGACGAATAACTACAGAACTCTGCAGTGAGCATGGCCCGACGTGCTCTTGGCCGGTGTTTTTGTTTAATATTTATCTATGTAAGTAGATGTAAAACGTATGAATATTGTACTTTGTATCTAAGCTAAGGGTTAGATGCGTCTTTTATATTAAGTATGATAGGCCGCAGTCAACTGATACACTACACGTTCGTATTTTGATAACTATGAAATATGCTCTTTCTCGTATTAGTTCATGATTCATGATCATCATTATGATGTATTTCTTGCGGATATTCATTGAAATTTAACATTATTAATCTAACTAATAACTGAATCTGATTACAACAGCCGAATTCAATAGTTTCAATATTTTTAGTAATGTCCCTTCTTTAAATAAACCGACTAGGTATTAAAAATATTTTTAGTAAACTGTCTACAATAAAGGTTGAAAATTATTTCAAAGATTTTAGTACCTATGAATACTATCACAGAACTAAAGTTAAAAGGCGGAGCTTGGAAACAGTGGATTTCTAGAGAACTGTGGCTAATGTGAGAGAGGTAACCTCAGTATTAGGGGTGAAGCAGGGGCGGGGAGACAGACTCGGCGGAGCGACGCGCGCAACACACGTACTAAGAACATACTTCAAACTAAACTTTAATGTCAACTATACTTAAAATAAATTATACTTGCCTGCACTCCCTTTATACTTTAATAATTCAAGAATAGCACTTTTAACGCTTTGTTTTCTTATACTAGTTAAAGTAATTATTTATTATCTATCATACATGACGATACTTAAGTGTGGAAAAAATATAAGTTAAAGAACATTAAAGATGATATTATGGTTATATTACGAGTAAGAAGTCGGTTAAAAATTAAGGTTTCAGTCAGAAAGTAAGCGCGCGGTTGTGGCGGGCGGGAGGGGGCCCCATGCCACGGCCGCTCCGCCTCGCAATCAGTCGCCCCTAAGTCTCAGGTTTGTACGCAGCATCCCGACACTTTATCTCCTTACGATCCACACATAATTTAATCTGTTGATTGGTGACCGAGAGGCTCAATTATGTATTTTCCCGCATCGAACTGTGCATAAAAGTAGTCGGGTTGCTAGCGCACAATGGCGTACGAACGCCAAGTACGGTGTTCGGTCGGCGCCGGGTTGTTGTTATTGTACGTCGGTGTGGCGGCGCAGCCTTTTTCCGTCGAGAAAATAGTCGTCGGTAAGTGTCATACTCGCAATAAGCGAGATAATTCATGTAATTCATGTTCATTCTTAGTTGACAGCTTGGCATGGTTTGGTTTTGTAAAATAAAACTATATTCTATTTTATTGTTGCTTTTGTATGTGGGGAAAGGTGATAAAAATATGTTTCGTTTCCTTTTCGCTCCAACGCACGCGAATACTCCCGTGCCCATCCAGGGAGTATCGATTTTCTCTTTCCAACCTTATGCGATGTCTCTCTCGGTCTGGCGGGAGTGAATTGGAGGTTATAAATGCGCTTTGCGGTACTTATAGGTAAGTATATCAGCGCAATTCGGAATACCATAAAATTTAAACGGGTTTGTAATGTTTTTTTTTGTCATTTTTAGGGTTCCGTACCCAAAGGGTGAAAACGGGACCCTATTACTAAGACTCCGCTGTCCGTCTGTCCGTCCGTCTGTCTGTCGCCAGGCTGTATCTCATGAACCGTGATAGCTAGACAGTTGAAATTTTCACAGATGATGTATTTCTGTTGCCGCTATAACAACAAATACTAAAAACAGAATAATATAAATATTTAAATGGGGCTCCCATACAACAAACGTGATTTTTTGATGTTTTTTTCCGTAATGGTACGGAACCCTTCGTGCGCTAGTCCGACTCGCACTTGGCCGGTTTTTCATTTTAGTATGGAAATATTTTTAAACGATTACGTTTTGATTGACGACTTTTTAGTTACATTAGTTAATACATTGTGAGGGAGAATGGGATTTTATAGATGAGACAACTTCTGTTTGATATTAATAAACTATTTAATTGGTGATATCAATGAACTCCTATAAAATGCCCCTGATATTTATATAGGTTTGAGTAATATAACCATATCCTACTATCGGCCCGATTCGAACAATGCTTATAACAATTTGTAAATATGAATACCTATTTTAAACAAAAAACAATGAAATAAAACAATACGTACTTACAAATTTAAAAAAAAATACTTTTTCATTTCTCCTCTTCGAAAAGTACAGTTTTCATATACTGTACAGTCACTAATACTATTCGCTTAGCACCTTTGCTTACAAACTTCTATGCAGTGGGCGTCACTTTTCTCTGTACATAGACCCAGAGGTTCAACATTGGTTTTTCCAACTTATGGAGTTTCACTTTCCAAATATACATATTAGCAATAGGAACTCGAACACGACACAACTTCTTCCTTCGACGTATCCGTTCCGGAACTCAAACTATTTAGTTCGATGTCTTTTACGATTCTTGTCATACTTTTGACGAGATTTTTGACTTTTTTAAAGTGTTTTTCCGATGACGGTTGAATGTAGAACGCTGGCGTGGACGACTTCTGTGGCAGGAAGGCAGATTTTCGTCATTAACACAGGATGTCGTAGATTTAAATCTTGTTCGATTACGCTCAACGTTTGAAAATGTCCCTCTATAGTATGGGAGGGCAAAAAAATGAGTATAAATCGTTTCACATTTTAAAAATTGCGTCCCGATAATTTATTATCTATCAGTTATTAATTTTGTTATATATTATCACTTGTCAACATTAATAAATATTTACAAGCCCTCTATATTCATTCACAAGCCAAGGCGTGGACCACTTCTGTGGCAGGAAAGCAGATTTTCGTCATTAACACAGGATGTCGTAGATTTAAATCTTGTTCGATTACGCTCAACGTTTGAAAATGTCCCTCTATAGTTTGGGAGGGCAAAAAAATAAGTATAAATCGTTTCACATTTAAAAATTGCGTCCCGATAATTTATTATCTGTCAGTTATTAATTTTTAACCGACTTCAAGATTTCAAAAGGAGGAGGTTATCAATTCAGTTTTTTTTTTTAAATATTTGTTACTCCATAACTCCGTCATTTCTGGACCGATTTTGAAAATTCTTTTTTTTATTGTAAGTATATACATACAGATTGGTCCCGTTTTTGTCAAAACGCAGTTCTGATGATGGGATCCATGAGGAATCGAGGGAACCCCTCAAATGTTAAAGGCTTACATATAGTGATTTTAGTATTTTCATCGTCAAATCAAGCACTTACATTTAAAAAAGTGACATTTGATGAAGTGGAACTGCTGATGATGATCAGAACGGAACTCTTCAATGACGCATAGTTCACGTTTGGCGATTTGTCCTCTTCGTTATGTTTGTTAAGCAAGTTAGGTTTTCAAGAAACATTTTTGTCAAGCTCGAGTTCTGATGATGGGATCCATGAGGAATCGAGGGAACTCCTCAAATGTGAAAGGCATACATATAGTGATTTTTGTATTTTTATCAACAAATCCAGCATTTCCATTTTAAAAAGTGACATTTGATGAAGTAGAACTGCTGATGATGATCAGAATGGAACTCTTTAATGACGCATAGTTTACGTTTGGCGATTTGTCCTCTTCTTTATGTTTGTTAAGCAACTTAAGTTTTTAAGGCATATTTTTGTCAAGCTCGAGTTCTGATGATGAGACCCATGAGGAACCGAGGGAACTCCTTAAATGTGAAATGCATACATATTGTGATTTTTGTATTTTCATCAACAAATCCAGCATTTACATTTTAAAAAGTGACATTTGATTAAGTGGAACTGCTGATGATGATCAGAATGGAACTCTTCAATGACACATAGTTCACGTTTGGCGATTTGTTCTCTTCCTTATGGACCCAGACCCAAACTTGGACCCGGACTCGGACCCGGACCCGGGTCTGGACATGGACCCCAACTCGGATCCGGACCCGGACCGAACTCTGATCAAAACTTGGACCCGGACAGCCGGACACGGACCCGGACTCGGATCCGGACCCATACCCGGACCCGGAAATGCTACTAGAAAAGTAGGTTAGGTTAGGTTAGAACTGCGACCCTTACAAAAACGAAATGCTACTAGAAAAATGGGTGGTTTTACCTCCTTTTCTACATTATTAGGCAATATTATAATAATTAGGCAATTAGGCAAAATTAGTCAAAAGATGGATTAGGATAATTACGCAAAATATGCTGTCTATTTCATTTCATTGTCTGGAATCTAAGAGTGCACCATCAACAATAAGTAAACTTTCAGCGGCATTCCCCATTGAAGTCGGTTTTTTTTTCTTAAAAATTATGTTATATATTATCACTTGTCAACATTAATAAATATTTACTAGCCCTCTATATTCATTCACAACCCAAATGAAATTGGAGCTGCTGTAGAACATCTTTCCGGCAACCCCTGCTGACCTTCGAGTTTCGACATAGGTACTTACTTTTTTCCGGCAAATGAGAGGGTAGGAAAAAATATTACTTGCAATTTTATTCTTAAATAAGTTAACTATGTCTATTTCGCAGTCGCCAGAAAGCTCGCATATTCTTCTTGTGATAAAAATTTACCAAGACTAGAAATAATATAAAAATAATATGGTTTGCCCTTTCTTTGATATATATTTTAAGATTTTTAGTAAAACCTACGTTTTACTAAAGATCGATACTCTTTATGTCAAAATAAAAAAGTATTCAGTGCACCAAAGGAAACTTTTCTACGAGAGCACTTTAAACTTGAAAGCAACGTTTGACGAAAGTTACCGTAATTACCCAATTCAAATGGTCGTGGTACAGGTTCCACCTGCAACTTACCGGGCAATATCTGTGGAATACCTAAAAAGTTAGTTTTATATTCAACCCTATTAGAATGTAACTCATGTAAGTGTTAACTTATAATTATAACCCTTTATGTCCAGTTTATAGTTTATGGTTAATTATTTTTCGTATGTGGTTATTTTTGCACTTTGTAGTTTTTCCAGAGTCACCCGTTGACCACGAATGCTGTAAAGGGTTCAAAACGTCGGGATGTATTATAAATTCAATATACGTTTTCATAGTTTTACTTGTACTATTGTTTCGTGTTTGAGCAATTCATTCCTGCAGCTCTGCCTTCGGCCTTGGCAAATAATAGTTATTTACGATACAAGTGCGGAAAAGAGGAAATTCGAAACGAGTGGCGATAAATTAAAACACGACCGCAGGGTGTTTTAAATCGACACGAGTTGCGAATTACCTATTCGCACGTGTATCGTACAACGTTTTACAGTACATATGGCCCTTTAAACTTTCCACATATGCACGAAAAGTGCTCTTTTACGCACTAGTGCGAGAATGTAGCACCATAAGTACTGTAAAATACTTGGAGACATTGCGAAGAGAGCGCACCTGTCGGACGCTCCGAGCCTTCAGTCCTACGCGGAGCTCGGCCTTCGGCCTTCGTAACAATTAATGCACTTGTACTTTTGGTCTGTATTTGAGCACTACACTTACGTACGTTCGTTTTAACCCGCCGCTGTCGTAGATTCTAACGCGTTCTTTGAGAAAATGAACTTATTCCATTAGGGTCAATGTGGATTGATGTGGATCGTAGTGAAACGTTATCCCTTCATCTTGCTATCCGAGCTACTTTGCGTCAGTTTTGTAGATATTAATGTACTTCGCACACAATAGCTCAGTGCAGTGGCCACTAGCTCCAAACAAGAGCAATCGTAAGATATCTGTGAAAAATTACTTTTTTTTTACAGAAAGTATGGACACGAAAAAATCTGGTCCTGCATGATATGGTAAATCTTTTAAATGAATGAAGATTTTCAAGCAGCACTTTTTTTTAATGATTTGTGGATATCAGACTATATAATAAAAATACAATTATAATATAACTTTAAGTTGATTGTGAGTTTCATCATTATATATTCCACCGTACCTATATTTTGTTGAACAGCGTTTTCTGATAATCTTCACTCGCTTCCTGCTACAATGCTACAATTGTATTTATATTTGGGAAGTAATTAAATGATCAGCCATTTTTAAGACTGATCTGCAAAAAAAAAGCCATTAAATCATTTGGGCAGCATACAAATATGTTGCCGGCAATAAATAAAAATCGAGCTGCAACTTGTTTAGCAAATAATTCACAAACGGTCAACATTATAACCAATATCCATCTGCTTAATAAATAGTTGAGCTGCAAAATTATTATTTGGTCAGCAAGATTTAAAAATTGATTGGCAGTTTAATTGAGACGTATGCATATTAAGCAAATGGTAATCTGATATAATAAGATGGGTTGCGTTTGATTTGAAAAATCGGCAGGGTTGCAGGCGGAGCGGTATCGTGTGCGTGCATTTCATTCGATGATTATTAGCAGTCACAATGTATTTGTTGGTGATATTTATCCGTTTTGGTAGGTACTTTGAGAGTATTATAGGTGTAAAATGGAAGTTATTAGCTACTAGAAAAGTGGGTTAGATTAGGTTTAGAACTGCGACATTCACAGAAACAAACTGCTACTAGAGAAGTGGGTTAGGTTAACTTAGAACGAATTTTTGCGGATCAGTTAAATTGTAATCCAAAATAAAATAATCCGCTTACCCACTAACTGCTTAACAGAATTTGATTAATGGTGGATTGCTTAATGACGATAAAATAATTAATTTGCCAACCAAATCAATTTAGAGCAGCTCATTATGATATTAATTGCGAGCTTATTTTAAAATACTTGCTAACCTTAAGTTGCTGGTCAAATACACATTTTAGCTGACCAAATATATATTTTTGTTCATCAAAATAGGAATATTTTGCAGATCGATTAAATAACACCATGATCGTTACAAAAGTTCGCTCTAAGCGGCCGCGGCTAGCGATCATCGTCTCGCGCACTGATAAGAAACCAGTTTCGTGCGCGCTTAACTACACGATTTAATAACTAAAATATTATCTTCGTAGACATATAAAATACTAATACTGTCATCGTGAAGTGTAAAACTTGTAGTGAACCAGTGATTGATGGTGTGGACTGTGGCAGCTGCAGTAGTCAATTTCACTTTGGGTGCATCGGCGTAGTGGAAACCACCTACAGAAAAATAAACATGGATGCCAGAAATGTCGTGCCGGCCCCGATAATTCACAAGACATATCTACCATTCTCGAGGAGCTGAGAGGTTTTAGGGCAGAGTTCGGCGCCGCTGGGTCAGACATTGAGCGAATCTCCAATTCTGTTGACTCCTTAAATGCAAAGTGGAACGAGATGGAGTCTCGGTTTTCCAGTTTAGAAGACAGAGTAATTGCTCTGGAAAGTAGTTCGAAAGTCGTTTCGAAATTACAATCGGAACTTGCCACCTCAAGTCAAACAATACATAACCTACAAAATGAATTGCATGTGCGCGATCAAAATGCACGAATGAACAACGTCGAAGTATCTGGAATACCGTATAAAAAGGGTGAAAATCTTTTAATGATATTGGACACTATTTACAAAAAAGTCGGTGTACATCTGGAGGCTAACGAGGTGGATTTCATACATCGCGTCCGCCGTTTCGTTAGCAGAAATACTGGTCAAGTTGACACCAACTCGGAAGGCGACGCGACAGGCGAGAGGAGCGTAGGTGAATGTGAATATTAGCAATGTGACGGAACCACGTCCCCCCGCGATCATCCATGTATCCTGCCTATCCCAACCTATCCTAACCATGTGGTCATTAACTGAGGCGTTAAAGTCCAAACTCAAGGTTTGCCTGCGAGCGATGGAGCGCAGTATACTAGGTGTTCGCAGAACTGATAGAATCAGAAACACGAAATTGCGCTCCAGAACTCGAGTTGTAGATGTAGGTGTCCAGACCGCTAAGCTTAAGTGGGACTGGGCTGGGCATGTCTGCCGCATGCACCCTGAAAGGTGGGCCAAAATGGTTACCGAGTGGGACCCACGGAACACCATAGATGGTGCTGGCCGGGGTGCAGGCAGGCCGAAGAGGAGATGGCGGGACGACTTGGACGCATTTTATCCGGATTGGCGGGACACTACAAACGACAGGGTCGAGTGGAGGAAACGAGGGGAGGCCTTTGCCCAGCAGTGGGACACTAAATTAGGCTAGTATAAAAAAAAATGATTTTGTATCGTATTATTTTGTAATGCCTCAACTGCCTTGTACTATAATGGTGCCTTTATACGACTGCTGTTAATAGCTACACACAGTACATATAAACGCCTATGCTATGTTCTTATTTTTAAAATAATGCAAATAAATATCTTTTATCTACAGTGACGGATAAGCTATTAAACGGTTATTATCAAAACGTACGGGGACTACGAACTAAATCGCATAGTTTCTTTTCACAAGTTGCCCTAGCCGATTACGATTTTATCTGTATTACTGAATCCTGGCTGACCTCGAATTTTTATGACAGAGAATATGTTGACGAAAGATACATACTTACACATCTCCTCCACTTAAGAAAATAATCGAAACTCCTGGAATATTTTAAAATTCAGGACAACATTTAAAAATAATCTAACCCCTTACCGTTCCGTTTCGCAGTAATCTCAATCTCACATCCTATGTACATTATTTTATTTTTAATTATAGTTTTAACAGCAATAGAAAACGAATATCTTTTTTTTTTTGGGCGGTAGGCGTAAAAAAAGTGGCATATCACTCTAGAATAATTTATTGTAAAATTATATATTACTTACATTTTGACGCCCCCAACACTTTTAAAATATAGTTTGACTTGTATTAGCACTCAAGTATTATTTGCAGCACTGTAAATGCAATAGTTCTTTAAATTTAGCACTTGCTATCCTGTTGGTCATCCTACTGTCAAAATAATAACCTATCAAGCACAACAACAACACCATGACAAGCTACTTGGACATTGTAGCATCTCAGAAGTCGCTGGAGGCCAATGTGAACAAGATGTTCACCGAGCTTGAGGCCAAACTGAACAAATCACCAGCAGTAAAGGTAACTGTCGCAAGCCTGAGTGAGGAGCTTGTCACCTTCAAAGAACAGACCCTTTCTACGTTAAAACTTCTTCGGAACCAAATCAAAGTACTCAGCGACACTCAGGATGTTCTGGAAATGAGACATCGTAGGAAATATCTCATCTTCAATCGTGTTCCTGAAGATCCCGCTGAAGCGGTTAGTTTGCGGTTTTCAAGCATCATCACTGAGCAACTCAAGATACCGGGCATCACTGAGGCTTCTTTCAAGGCTTGCCATAGGCTTGGTAAGAAGTCTGAAGATCATATTAGGCCAATTCTAGTGCGGTTCAAGGACATGCACAAGAAATCTTCGGTTTGGAGGAAGAAGACTATGTGCAAAGGTACGGGATACACTATTTCCGAGTTCCTCACTCCTCAGAGGCAGGCGTTGTTCATTCAGGCACGTAAGGCATTTGGAATGCGAAGCTGTTGGTCGCAAGATGGCATCATATTCGTCGAAGTGGCTTCCGGCCGACGTGAGCGCGTTGGATCTGAGGAGGACATTGAGCGCCTGAAGGAGCCTAATAGCAGCGTACAGCCACCGCTGTCGACTTCTACTCCTGAGCCCGGTGCCGCTGCTGCGGTGAATACTGCGTCGGCGACCCTCGTCGGTGAAAGCATCAAGTCTAAGCGCAGATGAAGTCGGTGTGTTCGTTTTCTATAATTGTTCGTGTTTTGCTTACATTTAACTTTGTGTATACTAAATAAGGCCTTATAAACACTCTAATTCTACCTTTAATCGATTATGGTGATGTGTGTTATCCGGACCTATCTGAAGAACGTCTCAATAAGTTGGATCGCCTTCTCAATAACTGCATCCGTTTCATTTTTGCCTGCGCAAATACGATCATGTCTCTGCATATCGCTCTCAGCTTGGCTGGCTTCCCATCCGTCAACGACGCAGTGCCCGCATGCTTTGCTCTCTATACTCTGTGCTCACCGATCCAAACTCTCCTGTATACCTCAAGTCCCTCTTTCAATACTACGGCGTTTCTCGTGACCGTCAGCTTCGCTCTTCTGGCAATATGTCTTTATCTATCCCTCCACATCACACTGGCTTCATGTCAAACTCGTTCTGCGTGCAGGTCGCGCGCCTTTGGAACCGACTCCCCCTTAATATTAAAAAAGCCCCAAATAAGTTCGCTTTTAAGAAATCAATACGTGCTTTCTTTGCTGATAGAATGAAGGATTCTTAGTTTTAGTTTTATAATTTATATATTATATTGTATATATTAGGTATATGTATATGTATTATATATATTGTATATGTATTTTGATGGTCTTGCATATGTATATTAAATTTTAATTTAGCTTTGCGTATTATATTTTGTTAGTAGTAGTAGCACCGCCCACAATCTCTCTGCTTTGCCCTAAGGTTGAATGGTAGATAATGCTTTTGGCATTAAGTCCACCTTTTGTACGATAAGTATTTCTTTTGTGCAATAAAGATTAAATAAATATCTTGTTAAAGTACTTTATAGGTATATTAAATTAAGAGTTACATCACATATTTTCTCAATGCGGGAGGGGTATACGAGTACCATGTCTTGTTGACAGAGCGATAAGAGTGTGCGAGTTTCAGATATACCTCCTGTCAACTTTGAATCAAGAACAATATGTTATTATTTTACTAATGTAAAATATATACGTGAATCTCCCTATCTTGTTTCCCTTTATGGTCTCACCAAAACAAGGTGAGCGAGGAAAGTTTTAACAATATTTGAATAAACTTGGGTAGCATTAGGGGCCGCAAAAGTTATGCGACTCCAACACCCACGATCTCACGTGACTACCTGAAACTTAGCTATTTTATCTTTATATTCATTTTCATAAATAAACCCTTTAACATTGTATTTACATGCCAAGTCTGGCGATACTTGCATATGTAGTGGAAAAATCTTACGAGTGTTCGGTTTCTGCATGCAACTTAATATTTACTTCTTGCATTTGTCATTATTTAATCTAAGTGGCATGGAAATATGAGCATTTCATTTCCTACGTGTTATTTACAGTTATAAGTAGGTACTTACAATTACAGCAAAGTAGTACGTGACAGTTCTTGCAGTGAGGACACATTCTTGGAGTGAGGAACATTTTAACCCTCAACACATTTATGTGACATAAAATGAAATTACGTGAAGAATTCCCGTTTAAGCTGTTGGCTTCTGGCCAGATCCTATCTCCTAGCAATAAAACTACTTCTTCTTAATGAAGTTGCATTCTAACCTTGTACTAAATAAAAAATATACCTACATACACATCGATTCTCAAGAGCTGACCAGAATTGACTAGGTATTATGAAAATATCGACTGTTCAGTACAAATCTTGGGTTCAGGTATGTTTGCGTAGGTATCTTCATGTTTATTTACGTATCTACCTGTTTTAATTTCAGATATAAGGAATTTGGTGTCATCGAAAACAATATTGAACAGTGATAAAAACAACAGTGATTATATAGGTTGTCGAGTATAATAAGGTAGTGCAGCTACTACTAGAGATGAGCGACGGGTAAATACCTGGGATCTTCCCCATACCCCATATCACATGGGAAATTATCAAATTTAACCTGTACACACATTTTCTACCCGAATGAGTGGATATATATAAAAAATAAGAAGGGAGAAAGTAGGTACAAACTACTTTTCATCACACTTGCTCGAAAAAGATCTTATTAAATTTCATGCAGGTGTACTGAAGGCCTATATAGTTCCCGCAGGCTGTCGGGAATTATAGACCTCGTTTGCGACGTCTCGCTTACTCCCCTCGTTGCACAATGTAGTCAATCTACTATCATTGACATTCGTATAGTTCCACACAAAAATTTAATATTTGTAGGTAAAAGTAAAATCTACCAAGAAAATGGGCAAAATGTTTAAACAGGACCTTTGGGAGGCGTGCGCGTGGCCGAAGCCAACACATAGTCCCTTTTGACTTTTAAATGAAATGTAAAGGCGAGATTCCACCAGTGCGCGGCACAATCATTTTTGTACTGAATATGCTTGTGCCGCACAGTGCCGCACTGGTAAAAACCCGCCTTAGGGGGATCCCATGCCCCAATGACCTTCGATCTGAATCCCTTAGTTTTCTAATGTTATTTGTAGTATAAGCAATATAGACATATTTACTTCAATGTTCATTGTTTTCGAGATATTTGGCATCAAAGTTGAACAATTTTAGGCCAAAAAACTTTTTCTCTGGCCATAACTTTTGTGTAAATTAGTTTAAAATTAAAACCTTAGACTAATTTTTAGAGACTTTAAAGAAGAACCGAAATATGTAGATTTCGTATAGGTATGTAAGATCATTCACGGCAATCGAGATACGAAAAAAGTGTTTTTTAGACAATGTTAAAAAAATAATAAATAAATAAGTATACATTTCTTTCAAAGGCCGGTAGACAAAAATGGAGATAAAAGATTGAAGAACCGGTAGCCGTTTGTCTTATAATTCTATATGTAGTGCAAAAGTCGGATATACGATTCAAAACTAAGCTCCGAACGGCGGTGTCATGGGACGCACACAGATGCAGCACCCGCTAGGTAACTAAGGTGCGGGTAATGAAATTACTAAGTCTAATAAGTCGCTCTAGACATTTTATTTGTGAAATTATAAGGATTAAGTGCCGAGATTTCGTATGCAGGAAAAACAGCAAATTTCTTAGCTAGTACGAGTAGCAACTTTAGAAATAGTAATAGGGACCTGTTTTAACCCTTTGGGTACGGAACCCTAAAAACTAGTGATTTAATATTAAAGTTTATTTTTCGACGGCAACTCGAAATGTTTTCATAAAGGCTTATCTAATTTTGTATGGTTTTCATATAGAAATAAGGCCTTTTGAAAATACACCCCGGACAATTATTTTTGACACCCGGTTTATAGGGTTTTATAATATGTAGATAATTAAATTAGTTTTAGGTCCTTAACATGAGGATAACTAAATACAAGTCAGCCTGTATATAACTCGCTTGGACCGATAACTGACCGTCCGTACCCTTTAAACAAACAACTAATTTCGAGGCGTAAGATAGGTAGGTCAGGAATGGCTAGATGCACAAGGTAGTACAGCCCTAAGGGCATAGGTATTAACGCGACAGCTAGGACGCGAGGGCTTCATGCAGTCTCTTTATTTCTACCAGAACGAGGTTTTATCACAGAGTGACCAGCCAGGGCTTCACCTCAATAATGACAACAATTTGTTTGATATCTGTACATATTTAATCTATTCTTTTCCGTTAAATATCCCAAGCAATCCCAAACATTTAGTTGGTTTAAAAAAAAATAGGCAGTATAGGCATATTAAATCTCTCTAATTTTCAATTTTCTCTGGTGCACAAAGCGAGGAAAGATTAAAAACCAGTTAACGACGTCTTCTTCCAACTCTCTGTCCGGAGTATAATAAGTTGAAAAGTACCGATATCAATCTTAATTAAGACTGCATTTTTGATAACAATTTTTAACTTCTTAAATAGGAAGATTCAATGATTTAGGTACAATTACTTTTTAAAACTATAGACGCGGTTATTAATATTATTATATAACTACTTAGGTTAGGTTAGTTCTTCAGTCACATTCGATATTTTTCGACGGAACACTTGACGTATTACAAAGAAATGAAGGTTTTTTTTACGCGATTTCGTGGTTGGTCCCATAGGAAAAGTTGCTCAGTATAATCCCAAAACCTCCCTGGTAACGGGATTGCACTTATTTTTTTGCCACCGTGTATATGGGGAAGACAAACCATAACATTTTGAAACTAATATTCATACATGTGATAACTCGGGGCACGAATACTAAAGTGATGTTTATTATTATAATTCGGTTTTCTGAACTCTTTACAAAGCTAATAGTAACGGAAACGGCTTCAGAACTGGCTGGCTGGAATATGACGGACTTGCCTTGAACCGCCTTAGGCGGACTTTCCGACTAGTATACTTTCAAACAAGCTTCCATATTTCGAAACCTACGAAACTACACTAATTTAATCGTTTTGACATATATTAAATAATAACGCGGTTATTAAATTACAAAACAAATTATATTTTCACATCACCTATTCGAAAAGGGAACTTTTCTTCCCTGCTGGGAGGGATCAAAGTGGCACTTTTCTGTTCAAGGACATTTTGTTGCCAGTATGAAATATAGACACAAAGACATATGGAATTAGTATGCATATAATCGATTACAATTTCTTTATTATCGATTACGTGCATACAATTTTTCTAACTTAAATAATATTTTGTTGTAATTGTAAACAATAAATGTAATTAGCGTATTTTAAATTAATTATTAGCATATTTATATTAAGTAAATTAATTAATTAGCGTAATATTTACAAAGTAACGTAAAAAACATTAGTTTAATAATTTAATTTTTATTTTAACATATTAGGTCTCCTTAAACGCAGCCATACTTGTCTATGCTATTTAAAAAGTTTATATTTAAAAAGTTTTGTACAAATATTTCACAAAGCATAATTATGCGGTTCTGTATTCTGTATACATTTGTAAATACTTAGTTTAAATCAATAACTTTATAATAATAAATATAAGTGATATTAGTCTTCAATCTTCATAGTGTTCTTCCGAAGATTTGGTATTTGGTTCATAGGGGAAAGAGCTAATTTGTTACCAGAAAAATCTACAAAAATAATGTACTTGATTTTCATTGTATCATTTTAGGTGTTTGCTGCTGTCTTTGACAAGATATTAGGTACATAATTGTGAGCTATATTATGTACCTATAATATATAATTATGAGATAGGTACTTTTAATTTATCAGTACAGTCACGTCTGAAAATATCGATACGGACAAAGTGCCAGAAGTATGTACCTATACTAAGGTCGTGTTATGTACTTATACATATTTTCGGCACTTTGTCCGTATCGATCTTTGCTTAAAATAATAATGTTTTGAAACCTAATATATGTATGTAATTTCCTCATAGGTGATGTGAAAAGCAGTATGTGTCACATGGTAGCAAAATTATTTTCACCTTGGGCGGTTAACACTTGAATCCCTCACTACGCTCAGGATTATATGTTAGAATCCTCTGCTTCGTTTAGGATTCAATTGTACACCCTCGCCGTAAATATGTAATTTTGCTCCCTTGTGACACAATCTACTATTTTGTACCCAAGCCTCGTTGTACTCGCTACTCAAATTCAAATAAAATCCCGAATAAATTCGAAAGTTGACTTGGTCCAGTGTTTGTCCGAACGATATTATAGGTTTTCGTTGATATAGAGATAAAAATAGGGCAATTTACTGATATAGGTAACTGCCGAACATAGTTTTAGTAATATGTAGTCGGGCACGCCTTACTTAAACTTCCCCTTCTTCTTCTTTGACAAAGGACTAAAGCACAGTTCAACAAAGATCCCTGTAATATAGTGTCATTACAATAATGGTTGAAAATAGATGTGCCCCACCCCACCAAGCTAAGTGCATAAGCGCGTAAAGTAGCGGTGACCCGAGCGCTCTAGTTGAATACGGTTCTACTTATGTTCATGTAAAGTGTGTAAGGTAAATCACGGGCCTGACGATTGTAGTAGATGTGGTAACTTTATTCAACAAATGAATTAATTTTGTAAATATTGAGTATGCTTAAAATAAAAACAAGTTTATATTTAATTATGAAGTTTTGTTTTAATTTTATGGCTATTTTAAACTAGGACACTTAATCTGCCCAACCTTGTATATTATTACCCCTTTCAATAAACGCAGATATTTATTAAAAGAAACAAATTACCCCGAGCATATTACATAGTAAATAATCCGTTGCGGATACTACAGTCTATTAATTACCTAAAAAAAGAAATTTTGAGAGGAAGTACAGTGCATGCAATTTAATGTCACATCAATAAAGCTTTATATTTTAAGCATTTAAACGATAAAGATAAAACACTGCACGAAAATAAATCGCCATCGGATTTTAATTTATTATATTGAACAAAATATAAGTTAAACCGTGATATTGCTGCGAGCCATTATCGTCTCATAAAATTCATAGCACTGTTACTGCGCCCGAGGCTTAGAACACTTTGCAGAGCTGAAGAAGTTTCTTTTAATCTTCTTTTAATGAACTTACAGCCTCAGCCAGGTAGGACACTACCGAGCGTCGACAAATCCCACTTTTAAAAGAAATATTCGGTATGAAGAAACATCGCACACTTTTAATAATAGACTAACGAGGTCTATTCACTCAAAGTTGTAATGAACTTTGTAAATAAAATACAAAGATTTTTTTTAATTTAGTACATTCTTGAATTTATATGAAACTTTAGAAATGCTAACCTAGGTGTATAATTTGTCTAAATCTTGAACCATGAACTCGCACACACGAAGATTCCGAACGTAATATAGAAAGAAATGACGTCGCAAATGGAAGAAATATTGCTAAGAATTGAGGCTCGAAATGGCTCTTAGGATAGGACATAATGTTCGGTCAGTGTAGGAAAAAAAGACATAGCCATAGTGTATGGGCACGTAACGTAAGGCGCGCCAAAGTCGGGTGTTAAAGGAACCAGCGAGCTGTGGGCTCCGATTCCGATAAACGTTTTGGTCAGCACTCATATATCAAGCCGATGACGCTTTTCAGAATGCCAGCGGACCCGTTTTTTCACTATACGACGGATAAAGATGTCGAATCGAGTGTTCCATTTCATGTCGCGGGATGTTCAGTAGAAATAATAATTACATCTTTTGGAGCATGGCACAAAATGTTCATGTAATATAATAATATTTATACCGGCATTTAAAATGCGTTATTGGCTAATAAGCTCGTAGCGCGTAGCACGCGCTGGCACTGAATGTGTTAAGGTTCAAAATTCCAAAACAAAACAACTTAATCTGGATCTCAGGAGGCTAGAGGGCGAAACTTTCAGCCCTTATATCTTCAAAAGCAGACCCTTCAGGTAAAGACGGGAAACTTCTTCATGGACGGGAGATAGAGGGTTACCACACCATATAACCCCTTGATGATACCGGCGGGACTCATTTCTGAGTTTTAGCGGCACGCACATTGTAACTTTCTTTTATAATATATATATATATGGATTGATTATTGCACGTCTCCTACTATCAATACAAAGCCATACAATATATCACATAAATATTTCTCTCTTATGTTTAGTTAAACAAAACATACCTAAATGCCTGTTTGCTTGTTTAACAGGTGCCATATTCGACCAAAACACCGAGGAGATTCAAAACGTGTTTAAGTACGCAATGAACACTCATAACCAAAACATCAGCAGTCGTCGTCTGGAGTTGCAGGCATACGTAGACGTCATCAATACTGCGGATGCATTCAAGCTCAGTCGGCTCAGTAAGTATCATCTTATAATATAAATAAATACTGATTTACGGTAATAGAATTACTTCTCAAAAGACTAGCGGCTACCACACATATACAGGGTTGGGCAGATTAAGTGTCCTAGTTTTGTAATACCATTTTACTTAAATATAGCGGAACTTTTATTAGGTAACTATATTATTTTTTGTTAATCGAGCATGTATGCGTCTTTATGATTTCTAGACGTGAGTTTGATATATATTAACAAGTTTTGGAAACAAAGCAAATTATTTCATTAAATATTTTGATTTGTGTTTTTGAAGTAGTCACACTACTATATATAAATTATAAACTGTAATAGATGTCACTGGAGGGCCTAGTCACTTTTTCTTCTAACGACATTTAAAGACATCTATTACAGTTGACATATTATATATTGTTTTGAACATGGACGCGAATCGCTAGCTCGTTGTAAATGTATACAGTGCGAGATATTTAAGAAGCTTAAACATTTAGATATTAATGCAAGGTTCATATCTCGGAAAAATATAGAGTAGGCTTAAAATAAAAACATTTAATAAATATATTAAACCGGGTCACTCACGTTTATAAAGTCGATTTGCTCGACATGTTTCGCTCCATAACGAGGAGCATTTTCACAGAGCGGTCGCGTTGGTAGCCCGACGCAGACTGCGCTGCGGGCTGCAGCCCTCCGCGATCGATTACTCGGTGCGGGCGACGGCGGCGGCAGGGGAGACGAGAAACTACCCTCGTCTGGCATTATTGTCAAATGATGAGTTGCACACAGCACTCACTACGTCATTCGCTAAAGGATCGTCCACACTGACCAATGGCGTAGTACGTAACACAGTTTTCCAGCTTGAAGGCACTGACTGATGTATTCACTCCACGATTATTTTTAATCGTCGTACATATTGTATATATTGTAATAAATACTTAGGTTAAGAATTACATCTAATATTTGCGTTGCTTGTGGACGGTTGAATTTTCCACATTCTCTACATTCATGTAGATGTAACAACTTTACTGTAATCTGACCCTATTCACGCAATAAATAATTTATGATTTATGACCAATCACAATCACGGTTGAAATACGGAAGACAACATTTTTTAGACTAGACTCAAATTAGTCTGATTTGTCCAAAAGGTGGGATTTTTTCGATAGCGATTCAAAGGGCTAGTGCCTAGTGGAGGTAACGGCAACACTTTTCAGCCCGGCAACATCGGGTTTCTAGGAGCGTAGGAACCCCACTACAAGGATCAGAAGTCAAACTGCGGTCCGCTATTTTTGCAAACGGAACTTCACTGAGAGCCCGGTCTATTAGGGCTCGTGTCGTCGTGTCCATAAGTTTCAAGGTGAATAAGCGGCACCGACAAGCACGAGATCACCAACAGATCGCAATTGCTTTCTTAAGGCAACTAAGAAAATGGTTGGGTGTAAGGGCTTCAGAAGAGCCCTGCTCTACTTCCGCTAGGAAATTGCTTAAAGTTCCTCAGGGTGCACGTTCTTTCAAAATTACACGAAGAGCGCTTTAAAGTTCGAATCAAGCGCTCCCACGTCCCCCCCCCCCTCGCACCAACAAAAAGTTATCAGATGTAATTTAGACCCAAGCTTCTAACTCTACACGCCCTAATTCTACAAGCCCTAACTTCACAAGCTAAATTTTTGAGGATACCTAGGACCTTTTCACTAATCTATGTAAACAACGTCAGACAATGTTGTCAGTCACCCAGTTATTGGCTTTCTGACCCTGGCGATAGCAATACACAATCCTTTGACGCGCTTGCTTTAAATACCAATCGTAACAAAGCAGTTCGCACGAGTTTGTGAAAAATGTTTCATTTCAACCCCGGCTTTACACTCAGAATATGTGCCCGAGCGGCGTTTATTGGTATTGTTGTCACTCAACGATCCTGTAAGGACAATTATTCTTGCTATGCGATATAACACGCGTTACTGCTTGAAATCTCGTCATGTTCGATGTGTCTTCGCATTGTATTTTGTCCCATTCAATGCTTTAAAAATAGTTAATGTCATACATAAACGATAGTTTTGTTTCTTGATTTAATAATTTAATGTAACTGATTATAGGTACCTGTTAAAATAGAATACTTCTATTATAGTACCTAAGTAGGTACATATAATTTTTATCATTTACAATGTTACTTGATAAATCTTAACCATCCTTAGTCGCCCCCAACCAAGTCGAGCCATTACAAAATATTTATCTCAAAAATAAAAGCCTGTTCCTTAAAACACCCTTATTGCCTTTTACTTAATTTTGCTCAAGTAGCAACTAAGAGAAACAAAAGAAAACCCCTGATATCGCCAACCTTATCGCAATGCTTTATATTGCTTCCAAAGGGGCCGTCTAGTGCTATCAATGAAAGAACACGACTTAATTGTGACAGATAGATGTAAGCCTAGGTCATATTTTATCTCTCGTAAAATAAGATGGACAAAATAGTGACACGGAAATTAAAAGAGAAAACAAAAGCCGTGAAAGAGGATGGTGCGGCAGTCGGTGGCAGTGGCTTTCGGTTAACGGCGAGGTCGGCGAGTATTTTCCGGTGGCGGCAACTGCCGCGTCACTACAAGGACTCACACTGGCGCAAAGCATTTGCTATTTCATTATTTTGCAAACAACTAAATCGGACGCAATTAAATATTTTTCTTCAAAACTGCAATCATAAAAATAGATATTTTTAAATTACTACTTTTGAATTACTATTATTTTAAATTGACTACGTTGCACTCGGCGATTACGAAAAAGCGAGCCAGTTTGTATATCTTGGGTTGATAACTAGTGCCGTAGTAGATACGCCGCAGAGCTGGCAAGGCTAGCCCGGTTTCCAGCGCGAGCGGAGCGGACTCATTAATGACTTAGTTTAACTCGCAACAGTAACTACGTACTTGTATTTCCACCAAGAAAGAGTCGAGCGGAAATGACAAAGCGAGCAAAAAGAGTTGAAATGAACTCGCTCAGTTCTTGAGAGCTGAGCGGTGTCATTACGAAGCTCGATCAACTCGAAATGGTAAATTACATAGGAGCGTTTCTACAGAGAAAGAGGTAAGCGGAGCGAGTCAAACGAGTTAAAATGGGTCCGCTGCGTCAAGGTCCGGCCGAATAGTTTAAAAAGGACTCGTTGTTGTCTCTGCGCCCCTTCCCCTTCCCCGCCGTCGTCGCGAAGCATATAACTATAAAAACGGATTATATCGCGTATATTGAATTTATAATACATCCCGACGTTTCGAACCCTTTACAGCGTTCTTGGTCAACGGGTGACTGAGGAAAAACTACAAAGTGCAAAAATACCCACACAAAAAATAATAATGAACCATCATAAACTATAAACTGATTGGTTGTAAAATGTTGTAAATGCAAAATCGGTTCATAAGGCTAGTTATACAAAACAACAATTTTTTTTAAGTATATATATATATATATATATATATATATATATATATATATATATACTATATATATACGCGATAAAGCTACGCCGGCTCCAACCCTACACCTCGGACCCGAGAAGATTTAATTCCCTCCTAAATTGTAGGAGGGTAGCCCAATATGGGACCGGCAACAAACTCGGCGGGATGTATTATAAATTCAATATACGCGATATAATCGGTTTTCAGTTTTATTTCATGATATCGTTATAATGAATAACCACTGGGTACATGGACACATTGGCCACCCTACTTCTATTGAAGGGAATTCTGGAAAAAGCTTTTGATCGTATACCGAGAGACCTGATATGGGCAGCACTAAGAGAACAATCTGTACCTGAACAGTACATTGATCTAATAAAAGATATGTACCACGACGTTACCACAAGAGTGCGCAGCCCCGCAGGATTGAGCGAAGCTTTTCAGGTTAAGGTAGGAGTAAGGCATCAGGGTTCAACCATGAGCCCACTTTTGTTCAATAGTGTCATGAACTTTGTCAGCGAAGATCTGCAGCGACCAGCTCCTTGGACATTATTATACGCTGATGACATAGTGCTCGTATCGGAGACCTTTGATGACCTACAAGATCAGCTGACCCAGTGATGCAACCGGCTCGAAAGTAAGGGAATCAGAATAAGCCGCAAGAAAACCGAGTACATGTGCTGCAATCTCTCTGGCTCATCGGTGGATAGACCATCACCACTAGTAGATAATATCCCCATCAATAAAGTTACCAAATTCAAATACCTTGGGTCGATAATAACAAGTGACTTGAACACCCAGGCAGACATAGAAAACAGGATCCAGGCAGGTTGGCAAAAATGGAGAGCGTTAACAGGGGTGCTGTGTGATGCTCGAATGCCGATCCAAGTAAAAGGTAACGTCTACAAAAGAGCTGTACGTCCGGCGCTTCTGTATGGTGCAGAATGCTGGCCAATGCCTAAGGAGGAAGAGCACGTAATGCACTGCACAGAAATGCGCATGCTCCGATGGGCAGGAGGAGTGACGCTGATGGACAGGGTCCGGAATAACCGTATCCGTGGAACGTTCAAGGTTGCACCTATTGCCGAAAAAATGTGCACGAGCCGACTGCGCTGGTTTGGCCACGTGATGCGAAGAGACGACCGCCACATGACTAAGAGAGCCCTAAATGACATTCCTGAAAGTAGAAGGGGCAGAGGCCGGCCCCCTACGACATGGATGAGCACAGTGTCGAAAGATTTGAGGACGATAGGCGCAAGCCCTGACATGACGCAAAACAGAGAAGAATGGCGCAAAATGATAGAGAGCCGACCCCAAACCCTAGGATATGGGATAAAGGCTAAGATGATGATGATGATGATATCATCAGATGTTTAGGCTAAGATAAGATATCCCATAATATAATCATTATTTTAAATAAGAATTTAACAAAAGAAACTGTCTAATAATATTTAAATAATGAGTACTTATCTCACTTTTCACTTCATAAAATTTAAGATAAAATTGTACACTTACCTAAAGCCACATTTTAAACACCTATTTGAATATCGAAATAACTAATTCAATTTAACAGTCCCAACAGACACCGATATTGACAACGGCTCAATCGCCCCCACCCTATTGTAATTGCACCCTAATGCAATTACCCTAAAAGCCTGTCAGTGAAGCTAAATTTAATGAACTTGAAAATAAAGTGAACGTCCGAATTAATCCATCTCTTCTTCGGTAGTTACAGTAGCGGCAAATAATCTATCAATTCTTTTTAGATACATTTGCATATATTTTTTAATAATTTAACAAAAACGGCTCCACCGAATTCGATGAAATTCACAATGCAGGGGCGTATAAAAATGACAATGCGATTAGGCTAGAGTTCATTTAAAAAAAAATCGTTTGCCCGAGTTTTCGCGGTAGCCTGGTGGGTACTAAATTGTAAAGTAATGATGCGATTTAATTTTTAAACCAGAGGCTAAGGAGGTAGGAAAAGAGATCCATCTAGGTTTTATTATTGGTAAATTTAGATTTTGAGTGTTTTTAAAATAAGAAATACAATATTTATAAATTTTATAACACATTAATTGGGGTGTGTAGAGTCCCCAATCCGCATTGTGCTAACGTGGTTGCCCACGTTGCCACGTAATTATATATATATATATATGTTAGCGCTCGGCTTCCTTAAGAGCGCTATTCGTTGTAATTTGCGTCTATTACCAACCTGTCAACCGGACATTTCACCCAGTTTGACGGTTAGTAGTTTTTTTTCACAAGCGTTAATCTGGTTTGTCGGTTAGTAGTAGGCTTTCCTGACCCACACCCTGGTTGTAAGGTTGGTACTTTTTTTCTTAATTAACCACCAAGCTGGCAACTTGGGTGTCAGTTAGTATTTTTTTCCTAATTTGCCAATTAATTTGCCAACCAGGTGGTCAGTTAGTAAATTATTTTCAGCAGACCAACCAGGTATGCCAACCAGACGGTCAGTTAGTACATCTTTCCCAGCAGATCAACCAGGCATGCCGACCAGGTGGTCAGTTAGAACATTTTTCCCAGCAGACCAACCTAGCATGCCGACCAGGTGGTCAGTTAGAGCATTTTTCGCAGCAGACCAACCACACATACGCTGGTTGGTCAGTTAGTACATTATTCTCAGCAGACCAGCCAGACACTTGCTGGTTGGCCAGTTAGCGTATTTTTCCTTACATACCAACCAAGTTCACACCTTAATAACAAATAAATAACTAATTATCATTTTACAGCATCTATTAATCGTATGAGTAAGGAAAAACAAAACTATATTCTTATTATAATAAAATATAGTCAAAGAATCTTCACTCGTTTCTCTTCAGAGCGTTTCTAAAAATTTTGACCGTTTTTCGTGATAGTGAATTTTTTGGTAAATTTTATGTTTTTCTACTCAGAATCACGAGCTCATTCGATAATATATGCAAGAAAAAGAATGTCCTGTGGTTTTTTTTCTATTGTGTTACCATCTCCAATACATTTTATATGAAGGTAACACAATTAAATAGGAAATCAAAAGAATTTATGGAAGTTTATGAGGCATTTTTTTTGCTTATTGTGATGAATAGAGCTCGTGATTCTGAGTAGAAAAACATAAACTTTACCGAAAATTTTAAAATCAAGAAAAGTGGACAAAATTTTTAGAGCGTTTCTTAAAATTGTGTCCTGTTCACTTCAAAATTTGGTCATTCTTCAGTTAATATCATAGACATCCATTTGTATGTTCTATGGTAAATACTGCTTAAATTTAAATTAAACTTATTTCATTTTATGCAAATAATGTCCGACGGAAATTTCACCATTCAAAAGCTGCTTCTGGCATTTGAGTATATACATATCGATTTTAATTTGTGATACAGACCATACAGTAGGCGGTATCTTGTTTAATATCTGTACCTGTGTGTGTATCTGTTTACTACAAACAGCATAGTATGCAGTCTTTCAGCAAGAAATTCAGTAATTGTATAATGTCTACTCTCTATCTTGATATATTACTATTTAATTTGAAGTTCCATCCTTCCAAAAAGTTTGTGGTTCGATGACGTTCACCAAAGACCGACGAAATATTTATAAAATCTGCACTCCGAAGTCAAAAATCTTGAAAATATTTAAATAATTTTGGCACTCTCACTATGTCTTGAAGTTCCAACCTTCATGGATTTTATTAAAGGGTAGCAATGTAGCAACGACAGCACAGCAGTAAGAGCTACAATCCGCCGTGTATTTTTATCGGTGGTAAGCCCCAGTTCCCTAGCTGTATATCATATTGACTTATTTGAATGATAGTAACAGCCGTTGAGCTCTATTTCTGCGAAAACTTGGGTAATAGCTTGCATGGCATGGCCCGCTTCTTTGTTTCTATGATAATACATCCGAATCTTGACATTGCGAAACGGAGGAATTTCGCATATAAGATCTATGCCTTCATCTTGAAGAGTACTAACAGTACTCTGGTAGATTTGTGGTAACGGAACGCCATCTAATTGTTTGCTTTTTTTAACACAGACGTCAAGTTATATAACAATATTTTTATTATAATTTTGAAGACACGTGTGTGACTTTTCTTTTTAAATATTTGTGTCCTGTTAACAAAATAAAAATATTTAGTTAAACTGCCTAAAATTTATTACATGAACAGATTTTGTGACAGTAATAAAAATATCTAGTATTCGTACCGAAATTTCCCATACACTTTATTTTCTTACACTGGGAACAAACCCAAAACACGTTTTTGTTTTTATTTTCCTTTTTTTGTGGTATTGATATCCATCATGAAGTTAAACAGAGCCGCCGCGCCGTTGCGAGATATGTAATCTAATTTATTCATTCTTGCATTATAATAATGTACCTATATGCTCACGACAAACCATGATGACAATGACATAAATTTTGAAGCAATTTCTTAATCATGACACCTACAAACAACAACCGTCTGTTTTACTACACTAAAAAAATTGCCAGCTTTTTATAATTTGTACTTTAATACCTTCGAGTTTGTAAGCACTTGTAAGCCACATAAAGTCATACCTGGGCCGAGATATGACCAAGGAATATAAAAGCGATGCAGATAAAATGTGGTCCAACTTCGAGAAAAAGTGCACTAAGGAAGCAGCAAACATCCTAGGAATGTCAAAGGGTGGGCTTAGCAACAATAAAGACCCCACATGGTGGATGGATGAAGTAAAACTACTTGTGAAGCAGAAGAGAGACCTATTCAAACTATGGCAGAAAACTCAGCTCGAAGAAGATCGTACAGAATACAAACGTGTAAAGAAAATAACCAAGAGCAAAGTGGCACAGTCAATGGCGGAATCCAAGGACAACCTTTATAACAGACTAGAACAAGCACAAACAGATAGCGAAATCTTTAAATTTGCTAAATAGCGCCACCGGTCCACACTAGGTATAAAGGTGAACAAATACATACGGGATAAAGATGGAAAACTCCTAACACAGAATGCAAAGATCAACGCCAGATGGTGCCAATATTACCAGGAACTGTTAAACGAGGAAATTCCCTAGCCAACCTTTACCACCCATCATACCAGTTCAAGGGCCATCGGAAGGCATCAATGTGAGCGAAGATGAGCGCGCAGTAAATAAAATGAAGAACCATAAAGCTACAGGCCGGGGCCAGACGCTGTCCTTCATGCGGCACGGGTGCGTCGGTTCCTCAAAACACGTGATGTGGGGCTACCAGGTGACACATCTATTTATATAAATAAAAGGCTCACTCGTACGAACAGGCGTTTGTTTGGAAAAGCAAAAGAAATGGCCAAAAATTTTCAGTGGAAATATGTTTGGTCCTACAATGGTCGAATCCTTGTACGGAAAGCGGTCGGACTTCTTGCGCATCGTATCAGCTGTGACGCTGACTTAAATAGTGTTTTTTCGAGCGCCCCAGCTGATAAAAATAATAGTTATTTGTTATACAAGGGTGCAAAGTTGTATTTTACCCGCGAGTGTGGAATTGAAACATGAGCAAGCGAAAGGATTCTATAGTTGAACCACGAGCGAAGCGAGTGGTTCTAAAATAGAATCCTGAGCGTAGCGAGTGTTTCAACACACGAGAAGTCAAATACATTTGCACCCGTGTGTAACACAAAACTTTTCTCCTCACTATAGCGAGGAAAGTGCAACATCCACAGGCGTTAGATCATCTTCATCACTGGAATCACTAATTTTTTTACGATATTATAACAAAAAACACCAGAAATTCTGATTTTTACGTGAGTCGGTGAGAAGAACAGTAAAAATTTTGTTGACAATGTTGACATTTCTGTTCTGACGTATGAAATGTCAACGATGCGTTTTGAAATTGCATCGTCTCAACTTGTGCGTTCAGAATTATATTTAACATCATTATAAAAAATCTAACGTTTCTTATGGAATTTTAAGGTTTATGACTTAAAATTATTAAATAAAGCTAAATTTGATATTTTTTATTAAATTCTCAAACCATTTATTTAATGATAATGAATATCGAACGAACCATTATTATGAGCGTTTTACGTTTTGTTATCTGTCAAGCTACTTAAACACGCTCCATCCAAGGTCAAATTACTTTCCCCACTAGTGGATAAAATGCGTTTTTCCCCGCTTGTTTTAAAGGATAATAGACGGCTTTCCGAGCTAGTGAGGAGAAAATGAACTTGTTAATGTGTTTGTCTCCTTAAGGAATTTAATTGTGTTCAGTATTCTGTGTTTTACTATAGAACATGCATGTTATAAGTTTAGTGAATCTAGAATATATGTGTTTATTTTATCTCGTCTAGCAATTGGGATGCTCCTAAAACATTTAAATATTATACTATGCTGCATACCTATTACTTACCCATAATCTATCATCACGCGCAGTTTAATATATATTATACTAAAATTACGTAAAGTAAACAGAAAACATAGAAAAAAAGTTTGTTTAAGGTTGGGATTACTAAACGTACGGTCGTTAAACACGGGGCGTGAGGAATTAATAATAACTTATATACTATAACTTATAAACTATATTTTCCTGCTGACTGATTTTAATGTTGACCTTATGCGATCGAGTAGCACCGTCGCTCAGGATCTTAATGCGTTTTTTAGCGAACATAATCTAGAACAGTTAGTGAAAGAGCCGACACGAATGGGCGACACTTCTACTTCTAGCACACTTCTAGACCTAGTAATAACCGATTCACCTCAGCTATGTACTCGAGTCGAGGTGCATCACAACCAATCAATTAGTGATCATGCTCTTATTGTTACTGAGTTTAAGATCGCAAGTCCGCGGCAGTTACCTCGCTATTGTTATAAACGCGTGCTTAATAATATAAATGAGCTTGCCTTTACAAAAGATTTAGAGAGTATACCCTGGTCAGAAATTATTCATATGGATAACTTCAACAGTATGGTGAACCTTTTTAATCGATTAATAATTGAATTATTTGACAGACATGCTCCATATGGAAAAAAACGTATTCCAGATAATATTAGTCCGTGGATTACAGATACTATAAAAGAGATGGTGGCACTTAAACATTCTGCGTTTATAAATAAATAAATAAAATAAATAAATAAATATTATAGCACATTCTTACACAGATTGACTAAGTCCCACGGTAAGCCTAAGGAGGCTTGTGTTATGGGTACTCAGGCAACGATATATATAATATATAAATACTTAAATACATAGAAAACACCCATGACTCAGGAACAAATATCTGTGCTCATCACACAAATAAATGCCCTTACCGGGATTCGAACCCAGGACCATCGGCTTCACAGGCAGGGTGACTACCCACTAGGCCAAACCGGTCGTCCAAATGCGCGTCGTATTAAGGAAAAACCACAAATTGAATATTATAAAAGCTTGCGTAACTATGTTAACACGGCAATTAAAAAAGAAAAGCAAGCTTACTTTGAATGTTATGTAAATAAAAATATAAATAAACCTTATACTATGTCGCAGCATCTTAAAAGACATACAAGAGGTCGGCAACGCGGCCATGCCAGGCATACCTCAACATCTTAATCGCCCAGATGATATATAATAAAATACAACCCTTGACCCTGATACCCTAAATTTTTTTAAGACGAATAATTTCACCGAAAATCAATTTCACATAGAATTAACTACGGAGTCTGAGATTCTGAAAATTATAAATGGCATTGACACGGGGGCAGCGGGTTTCGATGGTATAACTATCCAAATGATACGGATGACCTTGCCGACTACTCTACCCGTTATTACCTACATAGTAAATAAATCAATTGCCGTTGGTGTGTGCCCGGACGACTGGAAGTGCGCTCGTGTGAAACCCATTCCTAAAGGCTCCTCTGTGGAAGATTTTAAAGATATGCGGCCCGTTAGCATCTTACCTGTACTATCCAAAATAATTGAAAGAGTGATATGCACACAGCTTACAAAATATTTAGAAAACATGCGAATTTTGCCCGTAACACAGCGGGCGTAGCGGGCATGGCACGGCGACGGCGCTCGCGCACGTGGTTGACGACGTGCTAGCGGCCTCTGACGAAGGCTGCGGTACCATTTTGGTTTTATTGGATTTTTCCCGCGCTTTTGATTGCCTGAGCTCTGATTTGCTACTAGCCAAAATGCGTTATTATGGTATATCAAACACAGCATGTGAATGGTTTAAGTCATATCTAACCAATAGGACCCAGTATGTAGAAACTGAAAATAGTGACGGGGAGTTACAAAGGTCGCAGGTTAAATCAATAAAAAGGGGCACACCTCAGGGGTCGATTTTAAGTCCAATTCTGTTCATTTTGTATACGGCGGATCTTCTTAAGTGCGTAAAAAACTGTAGGATTCACCTGTATGCAGATGACACCCAGATTTATTACTCTTTCAAAAGCAGTGACACGAAAATGGTTGAAAGCCTAATAAATTCGGATCTAAGCGCAATATCGTGTTGGTCGGCTGAAAATATGCTCGTTTTAAACCCGTTAAAGACCAAATTCATGATCCTTGGAACTACCACACAGTGTATGAAAATTAAAGAAAATAGTCCAATTGTTAAAGTTGATGATCAAATGATTGAACAGGTTAATGTTACAAAAAACCTAGGCATTTTAATGGATAGCGAACTACGCTTTTGTGAACATGTCAATAATAAGGTTAGAAACGCATATTATCGTTTAAAGGCTCTTTATACCTTAAGGGAGCACTTGTCAGAAAAGGTACGGGAAACCCTTGTTGAAGCCTTAGTCTTGTCACACTTTAACTACTGCGATATAGTCTATGGCCCTAGGCTGTACGCCAAGACCGCGCGAACTATTCAGCGGGTACAGAACGCATGTGCTAGATTCTGCTACAAGGTGCCAAAGCGCGCGCATGTCACGCCTTTCTTTAATGAAAAAGAGTCCCTAAAAATGGCGGCGCGGAGGCATCTGCATCTAGCAACACAGATATATAAAATTGTTCAAACTCGGAGACCTGAGTACCTGTTTGAAAAGTTTAAGTGTTAGAAGCATGCATGTTAACAAGGTAATTGTGCCGAAGCACAGATTTATGGGGTTCCAGGGAAGTTTTAGCTATCGTGCTTCGAAAATATGGAATGACCTACCACCCCCTCTCCGTACTAATATGTCAATGTACCAACCTTGAAAGTTAATGTAAAAAAAATTATTTTAAGAGAACAAAAATGTGAACGATGATCAGCTGCATAATGCATAAACATAATCATAATAATAATGTATAATGTATAATATTGTTAAGTTAAATTAAAATCAATTCTATGTGCTACTTTTGAACCGCTTGGGACCCAATTGCTGGACATATAATAAAAATTGTAACTAAATATAAGTGAGCATCTTTCTAAATGTTAATGCAGGCTATGAAGGCATGTATTACCCCTATAGCTAGCTATTAAGTTTTATCCTTCTTAAAAAGCAGAGATAGGTGCGGGCTGAAAAACAGCGCTGTGCAGTCGCCAGACTCGCGGCACAAGCTGTCCCGAGTCTATTGTCGCACGCAGCATTTATAATATTGTTAATTATAATTCTAAATGTCATATATGTATATATAGTTAGTTCCTACTTGTATAATAATACTGCTGTAATTTAAGCTTGTACCTACTACTGTTTTTTACTGTTTTTTTTTGTATACTTACTGCGACAATAAATGACTTTTTATTTAAAAAAAAAAAGATGTACTAACTGACCACCTGGTTGGCATGCCTGGTTGGTCTGCTGAGAATAATGTACTAACTGACCACCTGGTTGGCAAATTAATTGGCTAATTAGGAAAAAATACTTAATGACCCCCTAGTTGCCAGCTTGGTGGTTAGTTAAGAAAAAAAAGTACCAACCTTACAACCGGGGTGTTGCTCAGGAAAGCCTACTACTAACCGACAAACCAGATTAACGCTTGGGAAAAAAAAAACTACTAACCGTCCAATTGGGTGAAATGTCCGGTTGACAGGTTGGTAATATAGACGGTAATTTGTAACAGTAGGGCTGAGGTCTTCGGCGTAGGTAACTTCGTTGTAAGACACTAATATAGATCGTTTATTTCTAACTAAATACAACACATTTTTAAATCCATCAACACTTTAGCTATTTTGGTAATATTAGTAGCACCATCGCACAAGAAATAAGAATAATACACTTTTTAAAACACTTTTGTTAGCACATACTGTTAAGGTTTTACTTCTAAGGCTACACAGATAACAATCGTCGCTTCAATGAGGTGCAAGGCCTTTTATTAGATCGTCACCCCTCCAAGCCTGAACAATTCTACCTGTTCGTCAGGTGAGGTAGGCAGACCGGTAGCGACGTGACAATTATTTAATCAATTTAACTAAAGTCAAATTGGTTAGTTATTACATTACTTTTTATAAATGAACACAAATAAAATGCCAAGTTTTATTACTCTTATTTTTGGAAAGACGCTAACATATGGTCATGATGATGATACAATCGTTCTTTACGTGATATATATAAGAGTCTAAAATACCAGTATGATAATTTTTTTGCCGCTACTGTAGGTAGGTATTTAACATAAGACACGTAAAATAAGTATAGAATATCTTTCGTTCATGTTATTGATACTTTTTCCTTTTAAAACTGGATGTAAAAAAGCAAAAATATTTTACGATGCGTTATGAATATATGAGATTTTATAACAGAAAAAATCGACCACACCGAAACTTGACGCAGCTTATAAGCATTGATATAAAGGTTAATATGTTGCATTTTGGTCGTACCTTATTTTGCTACATATGTACCTAAATAAACGAAGCACCAAACGTTTTTGGTGTGGCCCATCCTTTTAATTATTAACTTTTTATGTATAATGGAAGGCGCATATTTGTTGGATTTGTTTTAAATAAAAGGTACTCTTTACTCGTTAAGATAAAAAGTGACTAACTACGAGTAAGTGTATAAATATAACATCAAAATGCATAAAATGGCCGAAATGATTACTAGGTACTCTCATATAAAAAGTCTCTCTTCGTAAAGTGGAGCCTGTAAGTGGTAGACCCATGGTTACACGCATTGAACAAAGTTAGGCATCAGGGGAATTTAAAAACGAATACCGACAGTGAATGCATTACAGATTGTATTTGTTTCAGTATGCAACCAATTTGCTCGCGGCGTGTTCGGCATGCTCGGCGCGGTGACGCCCGAATCGTTTGATACACTCCATTCCTACACCAACACCTTTCAGATGCCGTTTGTAACTCCATGGTTCCCCGAGAAGGTAACATATGATTTATAAATCTTAGAAACTCGCTGTTTCACATTTGATTTATTTATCGGTGTCGCTCTACAGAAAGGTTGAACAGGGCAAAACTACTTAAGCTGAAGTAATTTCAGAGTAAGGCAAAGTTCAAAGTTTCGAAATATCAATTTCATTTCACGAAAATTATAAAAATGAAATAGTTTCTTCATTAATTGTTATTTAATAATATTTTCACATTTTGCCTTGATGGAAAAATATAGCGACGTTCGCTCTGATATTTATTTTTTTCGGGCTAAAACCCTAAATCAATTCAATATTATTTATGTATTATATTTATTTTTGTATAATCTTATTATTCCTTTTAGGTATATTGAATGTAGAGTGGTACCGTTCTCGAGAATATTATCCGTTTCCTATGGAAAATATTTACGAGCAGGAACATTTCCCATACAAAACAAAGAAAGGCAGAATTTAATGGGCTCAGTTTTTTTTTCACATAGATAATAATTAAGTAGATGGCATAAACATGGATTCCTTGGGATGTGCGTGGATTTATAAATTCCACCACTCCATACATTTTAAAAGACCGAGTTAGTGCCAAACTAATTTAAAGTTTTCAAAAATTATCAAAAAAGCATTATAGAAGCAACGACATATATTTTACAATATGAATCTTAAATAATAATATGATGTCTGTATTTATGATTCCTTCCAAAGCGTTTTTCGCGTAGCTGGCACATTGATGTATAACCTATACTCTATAAAAACCGCCGCCAAAACCAACGCGTTTATACGGATTTTGAGTAAACGCCTACGATTCTCTAGGATTCATATTTTGACAGGTGATACCGCCTTCGTCGGGATTGATCGACCACGCAGTGAGCATGAGGCCTGATTATCACAAGGCAATTGTAGATACAATCGTGTGGTATGGCTGGACCGAGATCATCTACATGTACGACTCCCATGACGGTAAGTGGACATGCTTACTAATGTTATAAGAGAGCTCTTTATCGCATGCCCCATCAACGTAAAATAGGCACAGACTATCAGGCGTATGCTGATTTTAACAGGGTATTTAGAGATGGATCTGATCTATTTTTCTTGAACCAAAAATGTCACTGAACACTGACAGATCAGATCTATAATTATTGTTAAAATCAAAATACGCCTGAATATCGGCAAGATCACTAGGACTAACTGTACTCGCCCGCTAAGCTAAATACTAAGGAAAAGGCTTGAGTTGTACATTCCAAAACGAAATTGTAAAAAAAAAATACAAGTCACACCTCTATCTTGATAGTTTTAGTTTGTAATCAACTAAAACATTTTTGAATTTACTTTGCAGTTTAACTACCTTTACAGTACATATGGTGCTACTTTCTCGCACTAGTGCGTAAAAGAGCACTTTTCGTGCATATATCGAAAGTTTAAAGGGTCATATGTACTGTAAAACGTTGTACGATACACGTGCGAATAGGTAATTCGCAACTCGTGTCGATTTAAAACACTCCCTGCGGTCGTGTCTTAATTTATCGCCACTCGTTTCGAATTTCCTCTTTTCCGCACTTGTATCGTAAATAACTATTGCGTGTGTTTATGACACTTGCAATATCTATGATATTATTCCTTCTTTTATCTAAAAGAAAAATTGCTGAAATTGGTTCACATGATATAAATTATACCTGAAAAATCAATATTATACATACATTACGTCGCACAAATTAGTTAGCCGATTTGCCGATCGATGGTCAAAAATCTTTCGTGTTTATAATTGCATGATACAGGTAATTGAAAGTATGTATGGAACCCTCGGTGCGCAAGTTAATCTAACTCGCATTTGACCGTTTTTTTTTTAATTCACTCCACCCTACCTACCTACCTACCTAAATTATTCGTTAAAAATTGTTTTTTTTTTTCGAAGGCAGAATGCTATTAATTAAAACCTATACTTGCATTTTTCACATTTTACATATAGCAGATAAGATAATTAATTAGCCAAGCGACGCGATACTTCCTATCAGTTCCTATAAGGCATGCATTTTTATTTTTATTTAGAACCACGTAAAATGATCGTAAGCTTAAATCACACTTAAACCAAACTCTTTAAAAACATTACCTTCCTCTCTTCACCATTGAATGAATATCACTATTAGTTTTCGATTTCCATATAGGAAAAGTTTTAACTCAACTCGAGCAGAGGATAACACAGGAATTCGTTAATATTTTTACCTTTGCATTTTAAGCACGGGTCTTGTTTTTCTAAGACGTCTGTGATAACAGCGACTGAAGCGGCTTCTCCTGTTATTTTTGCGGATTAACTTTTTAATATCAGTGAATATTAAGATAAAGGTATAGACTGCGAACGGGGTGAGCTCGGAAGTCAAGCCGGCTTACTGCATTCTCTTTATTGTGTTGCTTTACAGAAATGGAGATTTTATAAATCGTAAATTTGCTTTCTTCGGACGCTTCAATCTGTTTTCATCACGGCATGCTATTTTCTTTTATAATGAGTAACTAGTGACTTGATTATTAAAATTATTATAATAATTAAGTGATTAGTTACTAATACTTATTGAATAAATGATTATAGTTTTATTTAATATTTTGGTTTTAATTTTTAAGGTGTTACATTATCTATTGAAATGTGTTACTTAACCTATTGAATTTATTTTCAATAAAACACTATTAACAATAAAGTAATTTTACAGACAGCAGATGCAAATTGTTACAATACAACAAGGAATACGGATATAATAAACTATTTTTATGGCTATAATTAGCATTGAAATATCTCTCACAATGGTAAAAATACCTAATACAAATCGCATGAGTAGAGCCGAAGCAGCTAGTAACTTTCTGACCAACCCTCGTAAATACTATATAAAACATCCATTAAAATCTCATACTAAATCTCCAGAAAGACTATTATTTGAACGCGTGCTAGCTATTTACATATTTCACCTCCGACAGTTAAGACCCGCCTACACTCTCAGGCAAAGTTATGAAAAACTTTTCTTTCGGAAAGTAAGTTCATATCAGAACATACTATAGTGCAGGCGGTACGCCAAAAAGCGCTGCAAATTGTGTTAAAAGCATGATAATCGGTATGTTTGATCTTTAAAAACAAGGATAGGAGTTATGACGTCATCTTTTTTTGTATTATATTTATTAAGAATAAAATTAATTTTCATAACATACTAAGTTTGGGCTTCTCCAGATACGATACCGTTTTATTGTAAAACCAAACCAAATATCCTCATATAAGAAAGCCCTAAGAAAGCAATTTTTAACCCCATTTGCAGCATTCTACTGAATTTCGGGGTGTACCGCTAGGACTAATAGGTACCTCTTGTGACTTAAGACGACGAGACTTTTGTTTATTTATTTATTTAATCTTTATTGCACAAAAGAAAATACGAATGTACAAAAGGTGAACTTAATGCTACAAGGCATTCTCTACCAGTCAACCAGCCAGTGGCCAGTGGGAGGGTAAACAAAAAATTACCCTCCCATAGAAAATGGACCAGCCAAAATGTATGAAACAGCCTAATTTTTTTTCGCGATTTCGGGGTTGGTCTCATTGTAAAAGTTGCACAGTATAATCCCAATATCTGCCTGACAACGGGAATGCACATAGTTTTTGGCCACCCTGTATATATTTGACCTCGACTGTACACCAGAATAAATCAATTCTGTTTTTATATTTTTCTGGTAACAAAATATCCTTAGTCCAATCTCGATCTCGCAATTTCGAGATCTCGCACGAATTTTCGAGATTCAATCTCGTCGACAGGAGTCGCGTCACTGTCGAGATCTCCATTAATATTTACGATTATAATATCCTATAGTTTTTAATTTTTAGTTGTAATTTTTGACTGTTATTTTATTGTTAAATCGTCTTTAATATCATATTATAACAATCCTCAAATTTCCCAATACAAGCGGTAGCTAAAAATGTCGATTAGCTATTCACTTGTATTCGGGAATACGAGGACTGCCGAGGAACATTAAGAAAATAGAAGCACTGTAGTTTAATGTTAATGATTTTCAAAATGACCGCCTTCTTGCTCTGAACAGGCATTTAATCGCGTTGGTATCTGACGATTTAAATTGACGTCAGTGGCACGCCTGTCATCGGTTCATTTTATTGAATTCTCTGCATTAAGATTTCTCGAGTTGCAATACGTTTAGAATAAACTCGATCTTTTAAAGTGCCCCACACATAAAAATCGAGGGGCGTTAGGTCGGGAGACCTGGCAGGCCAAGCAAGTGTTAGACTGCGGCGCCCTATCCAACGCCCGGGAAAATGTTGATACAAATACTGGCGTAGAGTAAGTGCGAAGTGTGCGGGTCCCCCATCGTGCTGTAACCAATGTGTACGCAATGTTGCCAACGTCAAATCTTTAAAATAATCTAATACGTAATACGTAACTAATAAGTAATTATCACCGTTGGCCTGGCTGGAATTTCCACGGGACCAATTAGCTGATTGTTAAGTATCCGCCCACATGTTCCTCATGTGTAGACCTCGTTCACCTAGACGTATATGCAGCTACACTGCAACGATAACAATAATAATTAGAATACTATTGCAAAAAGTGTCTTAGTATTAAGAAGTTGTGAAACGAACAATACTCACGTTAATAAACGTGAATGTGTCATCGGTTTGTCGATCGGGGTATCGGTGTCTGAACTATCTCTTGCCGCCTCCAGCAGCTTTGCCATTGCATAAGTCGTAAGCAAAATGTATATCGTCGACCTCTCCAGAAGGATAATTATATCGTGGTATTTTCTTCTGATATGTAAAATATTGTTACAAGACCAATATTTTCTATTATGACCAAATGTCATAATAGAAAATAGTGACACATAATGAAAGAAAAGTAGGTAATGTCGAACTAACTCACCTCAGTAACCTTCTTGTAATGAATAGCAATGATGTTGATAATATCAATGGAAAACTCTATACTGACGAAATTTAAAAATAAAATAAAATTTGGAGGCAATGCAAGCCGGTTCACAATTGTAGAAAAAAAGTACGGACGCCTTTAAAGTAAACATCAATATAAAAAATATATATTAAAAATGCAATCGATGTCAATATTATTATTATATATAAAAAATAGGTTTACCGTTTTTGTAAATATTAATAATATAATTAAAATACGTTACAGTTATTTTTACTAAATTTCGAATAAATTTATATACAGTTTTAATAATTTTGTAAAATAAACAAATTAGATGTCATTCTATTTGTGATTCTCCTACAACAATTAATAAAAAATCCATTTTTGTCGAATCCTAAATAACGACCTTTTTTAACTTTATTAAAAAATGATTCTTGTTCACCAAAAATCACGTATGCGTCATAACGTTTTAGTGATTCAGTTAGGCAATAAAAAAAATACGTCACGGCAGTTTGTGCTGACCATTCCGATGCACCAGATTTGTTAAAATGTGACAGGGGCTTTACTCGATTATCCCCGCACATTTACCGGTTTGAACGTAAATTTTTATGACTTCCGGCAAAATTGCAGGGCTTCGATTGCACAAACTACATCTAATCATTATTTTCCTTTCTTATGCTCTGAAAGAGGGTCATTGTTGTTCTAAAAGGTGTGCAGAAAATGATGTTTTTTTTAATTTTTTTTACGATAAGCAATTGGAATTTGAGTTTAAATGGATTTGTTATACAATTTTCATTCTGATATTTGACTCTCCATTCCATAAATAACGATACTTTTGACTGAATTTTTAATTGAAAGTACTCTCAAGAAATACTATAAAAATGTATACTTAGTCATGTTTTAAAAAAAACATGCATTTTACTATCCTCGTATTCGAAATGAAAAGTAGTGTTTAACTCGGGTGAAAGGCATCATTTCTGCCTTGGACTATTGGCGCTCTCATTGCGTTCGAGCGCCAAAATACCTCGGCAGAAATGAGTGCCTTTCATCCCTTGGTTAACAATCTTCTATTGTTTCCTTTTATAAGGTAATACTTAATTGTTATTCCTTTCAGATTCCGTAAACTTGTAAAATATTTACTAGTAAATAATAGATAAAATTTCTGTACACATTTATAGCTCACCAAACGAAAACCAAAAATTGCCAATCGGGGGAAATAATTCGTGTATAAGCGTATTTGGCATAGTTGTAGGAAATGGTGTATTAAACAACATACTAAAAGTACCGGGGGGTAGGGGTGAAGCTTATAGGTAGGGGGTGGGGGGTTTTTAAGGTCCCTTTTTATAGTTTTTCATAAATAACTCGTAAACGGTGGCCCATAGCAAAAATAGTCTTATACCTACGTAAATAATCTGTATATAATTTCCTACAAAATCCAGGTTGTCCTAAAAATAGCACGTCAAACTGACACTGGAGGTAGGACACCCTAAAGTGATCATCCAAACCAGCTTAACAAGACGTCAGTAAAAGTTGCACGGTTTTCTAAGTATTATAACCGATTTAGGTTTTTAATAATTTTGCTCTTTTTATCACTGACCGTTGAGTGACGGTACCAGTATTCACTCCAGTCCTAGCTCTAGTGTCAGTTTGACGTAATATTTTTGGGACATCCTGTATATTTATTTAGTAGGAAATTGTATACATGTTATTTACTTAAAAGACTATTTCTTGCTATTGGCTACCGTTTACGAGTTATTTACGAAAAACTAAAAAAAAATACTACAATTTATAAGTAACTTTCCCACTAATATATTTTGAAATATTGATCCTAGCGAAAAAGTGTACTAAATCTTTTTTATAGAAAATTTTATGTAGATTATTAAATTATTTTAAACCGGGTCACTCACGTATTGTTAAGTCGAATAACTCGACATGTACACACACACACACACACACACACACACACACACACACACACACACACACACACACACACACACACACACACACACACACACACACACACACACACACACACACACACACACACACATGTCGAGCTATTCGACTTGATAATACGTGAGTGACCCGGTTTAAAATCATTTTAAGGATGACTCACGTTAGACCGGGCCGTGTCCGGACCGGAGCTTCCGGCGCTTACTTTTCTATGACATGACAGGTGATCACGTGATGCCTTCCATAGAAAACGAAGCGCCGGAAGCTCCGGCCCGGACACGTCCCGGTCTAACGTGAGTCATCCTTATTATGTTTGAGTCTCACGGGAGTTTTATAGTAATAGAACATTTTTTGCTACGGACCATCGTTTAAGTTATTTACGAAATTCTATAAAAAGGGATCCTAAACCCCTCCCCCTACCCGTTAGCTTCACCCCCACCCTTTGGTACTTTTAGTATCTTATTTAATACACCACGCATTCCCTACAACTATGCCAAATTTGCTTATACACGAATTGTTTCCCTTGTATTTCCTTCGTTTGGTGGCCTATCAGAGAAATTGTTATACATACCTGAAAGAATTAAAAGACGTGAATGCATTACACAGGTACAAAAAAAAACTGAAAACTGTCCAGTAACTGCTGACAAAAATTAGGTGCATGGTCAATAAAAAATCAGGCTCGCTCGATTTACGCGACAACAATGATGCATACAAATTTCATTACTAGCCGTGGTCCGTATCTATTTAAGTATTAAAATCAGCCAACGATGTCAACCAGCTTCGACATTTTCTTTTGTTTCTTGTTAACGAAAAACATAAACTAAAACTTCCTTTATACTACCTAAGACTTATGACGTATGTATCTTTTACAAATAAAGCCTTTCTGATTTCATTCATGTAAAGGGAGAAAAAGATTCGTTCCTGGCAGTGGTTCTCCTTCGCACTTTTTTAGTGTTCTATAGCTGATGTGGCAAAAATAAGATTTTATTCGTTAAAAATTAAGAAAAAAGCGAGTTTAAAATGTTTTGATACGGATTGATCGGACGTCGCCTTCGTACTGGTTCATTTTAATCGTGACTAAGGTTTTACTCGCACAGCTAGCGAGCGTATTATCTGATGGGTATGAGTATGGTAATTAGTAGTAGGTACGATAATTATGTTTGTTATTGATCAGTTTACTAAATGTATCCTTTACCGCAATGACACTTAGTAAGCGCAGTTGTAGATGTGAGTGTTAAAAATCCATCTGACGATGAACGAATTATTTTAAAAACTTGCCTATCAACTTCTTACATACGTAAATTGAATCTCGATTATGTTAGGTTCTAATATACAAATATTACATTTCTTTATGCTCGATGTATACTGATAAAATCCATTTCAAATTCAAACACAGATACTAAGTCTAAATCCATGCACAGATAAAATATTTCATATTGACAGAGTCGCACTTATGTATATTTATGATCCTGTTTGGTTAAGTAAATCATCAAAAGTTTTGTTATTTTTTTTTTTTAATGTGAATAAAACTGTGTAACAGTTGCAGGTTCTGAATGTAGGTGTTATGTGAAAGTGAGTAAGTATACTTTCTATAGATTTGTACGACCTGTCTGGCCTAGTGGGCAGTGACCCTGCCTATGTAGCCGAAGGTCCCGGGTTCAAATCAAAGGGCATTTATTCGTGTAATGAGTACGGATATTTGTTCCTGAGTCATGGATGTTTTGTATATGTTTATGTATTTATAAATACTTATACATTGTATATATATATATATATATGTATCTATATATAGATATTTATCGTTGCTGCGTATATCGTTGTCTAAGTACCCATAACACAAGCCTTATGGAGCTTACTGTGGGACTTAGTCAATTTGTGTAATAATGTTGTATCATATTTATGTATATTTTTTTTAAATATTTAAGTTGCCTTTTTAGGGTTCCGTAGTCAACTAGGAACCCTTAGAGATCCATGTCCGTCCGTCTGTACATCCGCGGCTTAGCTTACTGGCCAAGCTGCAATGTCGCATGGGTATATAAATAAATCACGCCAACCAAATGGTAAAATTATATATTTTTTTGTTGTACCTCCCTTACATATAAAGTGGGGATGATTTTTATTCGCTTAATTTTCCTATGGTGTAAGTAAAGAACTTCGATGAAAACTGTAGCGGACATGCTCGGTTAAGCCGTTTTTGTTTTCGAAAAAAAGTCTTCCCTCCTTAGTAAAAAGACGTATTTAGCATGAAGTGCCGCAAAGGTACTCCCTTTTGCTTGATATATACATGATACCCACTAATAGCCCCCTTACAATGCATCCTATCGTGACGGATAGGTAACTACGGAGGAACCCGACATGCTCTTGGCCGATTTTTTAGTTGCAGACATGGTTGTAACTATTCTAAGAACAAATTAAAGTATTTTATATTAAAGGAAAAAATGGAAAAGGTTACACATCCGGCAGGATTTGAACCCGCAACCTCCGCAATCCGTGCGTTTCTCTTAACCAATTGAGCTACGGAAGCCTACCAGAACCTTGCAAATCTTTCCATTCCTTCCCTTATGTATACACGCCTTTGGGGTGGCGTAGGTGGCTTTAGGTGGTTAAGAGCAATGCACGGATTGCGGAGGTTGCGGGTTCAAATCCTGCCGGAAGTATAACTTTTTCCATTTTTTCCTTTAATATTAAATTTGGAGTATCGCTCGCAGACGTATCTGCATGTTAAAAAAATTTAAATTAAAGTATTTCTATGAAAATTATTAAAACAATGAAAAACTAATTAATTATTATCAAATTTAATTATTTCAGTTTATGGTTGTAACTATAAAAAAAGGTTTAAATGTAGGCAAGAATATAGAAAAGCTTTGTGGTGAAGCTAAGTTTTTTTTTAAATATTGGGTACGGTTTTTTTTTTGAGAATTTCGTAAATCCGATAAATGTCCCCCATCTTACTTTAAAATTGTGGCTCTTAGAAAATATGTTAAATCCTTTTCGGTAGGTATCTGTAATAAACTCACTGGTTACCTACTACTCTGTGCAGAGATCATATCAGGATTCAATTTATTCACGGCGACGCGCGACCGCATTTTCACAAGACGTCACATGTCCCCGGCACACACATATATGCACCAGGAGTGCATTCAGGATTCATTTCAAGAATACGGCTCCGATCAATCATGTTGAACTATATTACACTCCCAGCTGTCACTTGGCACGTGAAACTAGAGATGCTCTTATATTTGTCCTGATTTAATAAGAATTTAATAAATCATTGATTCAATATTAATCGAAATAAAACTATCGCGAGACATTAACATTAACATGTCGCCAAAAGTGATTAAAAACAATAGTGATTGAAACCGTACTGATCTAAATATTTTGATATAATATTAAATTACAGTCAATTGGTTTTGACTGTAAGTAAGTAGAGTTGGACCACGCTAAGTTTTCATGCCAAGTGCTACGTCAATTATGGAGCTTATAGTAATAGGAATGCATTCTTATGCCATGTTTGTGCGAAGTTAGCACGATCAAAATATCTTTACTTGGTTAAACACATTCTTAACAGAGGTACAAAACATGCAGTGTCATTGCTTTTAATGATTCGATCTCAAGAAAAAAAATAAACAAAATACAAATAAAAAAATTAACTAGGTGAGGTACCTGTACCCTTACATACACCTGGTTAGGTTATATCTACTTGCCTACCTGCTTTCTTACTTTTTTCAATCTCATAATAAATACATAACTGTATCAAAATAATTGTCTCGTATAATTTATATTATACAAAAAAAGATGCTACTGCATATACTATTTTAAATGGAATGTTTTCATGGTTTTATATTTTATTAAGTAGGATTAAAAAAATTAAATACGATTGTTTATATTTACACAATTTTCAGTTAAATAGGTCTTTGCCTCACCTTCACCTTTTTAAGTCAAACCATAAACCAAATGGCGGACGATATCAGTAATTTTACTGTAGTAAGTACTTATTTAACATTTATTTGGTTTACACAATTGTGATAAAAAACTTTGGTTGAACACGGACATTATTAAAATTGTAAACTCGAGGCGTAAAAAAACCTTTTCTATTAACAACTGCCCAAATCTATACACAATTCACAAATCACAATACACAATTCACAATTACACAATTCTAGGTTTTCCCCACATTTAAAATGCATACCTCGGGGAATTCATTGCACGACTGTTAGACATTTGCAAAATAATTTGTACTGATTTGCGCGACTATTTACTCGTATTAAATGGAAGAATTACAAATGCCGGCTAAGTCCGAGTCACACTTGTGCCCCAAACGGGGGGTTCCACGTACCTTTTTTTATCTCTAATGTATTTATTTTTCCTGAAAGTTACTTTCCTAACGCTTGATGACCAAGTTTTTTTCTCATACAGAGTTCGAGGTTTGCATGTTTAACCGTTATAAAGACACCCAATAAAACAATAAAATACGTTTCTTATATGGAAAACCCCTTAATTTAATATTTTTTGTTTATTATTGTTTATTGTAGCAACCATGGAAATATATACTTATTACGGGTCATGATAACGACAGATTTAAAAAAGTTTCAATAATCACGAGTTATTAAAAATGGAAACTCCTCTCAACTATTTCTGTTGTTAGAGTGTTAGTAGGCTTTATACACTGAAGGGCTGGCAGACAGACAGAAAGACGGATAGACGAACGAACGAACAGCGTAAGCTATGGAGTAATGGAGTAATCCAGTAATGGAGTGACAACCTATAACTAATTATACGGTTTAACTCACGTATGTCCGTACCCAAAGGGTTGTCACCCTTGAATCTAGTTTAAATACAAGGGTGCCAACCGTTTTTGGAAGTAGGTATTGGAATGAATTATTGATTAGTTCGCGCCCGCATTTATTTCATAAACTCCAAATTATAATAGTTTAGTTAACAATATGTTATTTGAGGGTCTCTATTGTTTCCCATATAGTTTTAAGTCATAATGTATTGTTTGTCCACATTTTCGTAAGTCATAATTTGGTTTTTCTCAGAAACGCATAACTTTTCAGGATTGCCATAAAACAAACCTAACCTAACCTATCTATAAATAGGATAACCTGAGGACAATCCTGAAAAGTTAACGGTTTCAGAATTATGACTAATGATAATATGGCAATAATTACATTATGACTTTTAATAATTATAATATTATGTCAAACAAAGGGACCCCGTTATTTGAACACTTTTTTCTCTTTCGCATTTTCTTTTTGTGGTAACCCCAGATATATAAGTTCGAATTTAAGCTATAAAGCTTTTGTGAATCATGCTGTAGGTACATCAAAAGACATCTAATGAATAGTCACTAAATTTCGTGTTATAGTTAGATGCAGGTATAGGGCCAAAGCAAATCACCAACTGCAATCTCGAGACGAGTGGCACAATTTTCAAACAACAACGCTGGAAAGGCACCAAGAACAAAGAAGTGCATTAGTGGATTCAAACAAAAGCAATGTAACTATTGAATTTTTTATAAGTATAAACCGGTACTCGTATTTTATGGCAGAAATATAAAACATCATGTTTTTGCAATCTCGAAATTACGAATGAAATATACAAAAAGGTTAAAAATAATGGTACGAAAAAGTTACGCACTCAACCAGACCTCAACATCAAAATGTGAATTTATTGCAAATAACCGGGGAACTGATATTTATGCACTGTCGTAAATTTTGTCGAGAATAGACCTTGACTTGAGTGGTTCTAACAAACCGCCGTGTATAAATAAGGGTGCTCGTGTTTTAAGGTTTAAAAATGCTTATAAAACAGTCAGTTTTGATAATCTTCCGTCGGTTTTCGAAGTTTTGTGGTAACCTAAATATGGATAGACTAATATAAATCAGATAGCAAGTAAAAATTCTTTATTTAAAAGATGATAAATAACATTTACATTAATTGTATAAAACAAAATTATGCTGTATCGCGATAGCAAGCCTTTGCGCGAGAAAGCTGCCCGCGCGAGGGTGCCCCGTTGCCTCCCTTAACCGCTTTCCGAGCTCCTTGTGGAGCCCGCGTGCACCCCTGCCCCATGGACCGAGTGTCTCGACACCAAAAGCTACGAATTCGTAGTTGGCGCCGAGACAGCCATATTTATTTGCTTTAAAGCGCTCTCGGGCGTCGGCCGCTGCCGCGGCATTTCTGCTGGTTGATGAAATGTAGGACGCTGCCAGCGTTTCGGCGCAGGTAGCGTCCCACACCAGTGCACGGCCCATCCTCCAGGGGATCAACGACATCCCGTCGGGGCGCTTGCCATCGTCCCGCGCCATAGACCTAGCATTACATAGACCAGCTATACGCGTGCGCCCGTAAGGGATAGACATAGATGACGTCATAAACGTGGGGATACCATATTGGTAAAAATTACCCCAATATTTGATATCACGTTGGGGCGATTACCCTGGAGGCAAAGTTAGCTTGTTTGACGGTATTAAAAAATTGTTAAATAAAATGTCAATGGGCCGCTCTTTTTAGGCGTATGAACAATGAAATACCTCCTATAATTCGCGCAGGTGGTACAAAACTAAACATGTTTAGTAAATAAAATGTATTATGGGTTTTAATTTAAAGAAATCACAAATCGCAATCACACCAATTAATGTACACCACATTTAATCTTCACAACATTTGTTTATTTATTTTTTGGAATTAGAAGTACGAAAAAACTTCGAGGTCAAAATTACCCATAAAAATATGATATTTTCATCTGGTATCCCTAACATGATTGTTATGCAGCTAAATTAAGACGAAGTTAAAAATGGCTGACCTCAGACTCCTACCTACCTACGTAATTTGGGCGGATAATTTTACAAATAATGTTTTGTTAATTTGCGTAAATAATTGTGATATTTTTATTGAAATCGTTTGATTCTACATTGCTTTGAGTGTAACGTAATTTTACGATGTTATTCTCACATATTGCGTTAAGAGGAAGGTGTAAAATACCGTACTTACGTGTGAAAGGTTGTGATCTCATATTTTTGCTCAGAGCGGCTATTACAGCCGATTACAGAACAATTCACCAGTATTTTATCAAAGTTCAAGCATTCAAAACGCTATCCATCACTATATTTCATAAGAGAAAGCACAATTTCATACAAAACAACGATAATTAAACAAGCAACGAACAAACATGACATGTCACGTACTTATTTGTTTTCCACAACCTCGGTTGTGGCAGCGGTGGAAAAGTGAAACTATGACAAGGACAAACAATAATAGCGCTTTCTCTGCTACTCCTACTGAAAGATACATAAGACTATCCCGTTCGGTCATTTTCCCCCACCACTCATGACCGATCCAGTTATACTAGATTCATGTCCCGCGCGATCTGGGGCTCCAGAGCAGCGGGGACGCCGGCGCTGACGAGCGCCCTTCTCAAGATGTCGTTGAGTGCCGCATGACGAGATAGGCGGCCGGCGCCCGAAGAGCAGGCAAGTCCATGGTGGCCTAGGCGATCAACAACAGCCCCACAAGAGACGCAGCTGTGGTCCACACAAACATCAGCCCCAACTCGGAGACCGATGGCTATTCGGAGGGTCCCTGGATCGATGAATATACCCGTGTTTGGTGATGGGTATGCATGAAGCCAGTGTCCAGACTCAGGTCGGGAGACAGCAAGGAGCCTTGCGCGGTCCTTACCCGAGGACGTGTTGATTACAGCCTTCAGGACGGCGTCGGAAGCTATGTTGTCCCAAGCTCTTTGCCCCGTAGGTCTAGGTGGTATAGGTAGGTTGAGCCCAGCTATCCAGGCACTCCTGGCCTCCTCCATGCACGCGATCTCGCAGTTTGAAGCCGGTAGGGCTTTAAGGATTTTACCTGCGAGATCAGACGTGCTATAGATTGAGGACAATAATGCTGGCAGAGCAACACTCGATATTTTGCGGGTTCCTAAACCAACAAACCTAATAGGCAAAGAAGCTTGGGTCCATACCTGTTCAAAAAAATGGACATTCAGAATCGATTCAAGCTGCGACTTTAGTAGACTATCAATTATTGATCTATGATAGATTGGACTAAATCTGCGAATTTCCAGATAGGGCAGCAGCGGAGCAAGTAGGTAAATTTGGGAACCATCAAACAAAATTTTAAAATAAATAAGGCCGAATGGCTACTAATTTTAACTAAGCGATCTGATAGATAGCAATGTTAAGTATCATGTCAATACTGATAAATTATTTTACGGACTCATGCCTCTTTTTGTACCTTATTGTCACTGATGACAAGGTACTTATTAGGGGACTTGCCATTGATGACATGGTAACTTATTTGGTGTATGGCAAAAAGTTTCAATCGACTTCGACAAGAAATCGTGAGTTATTTTTCACATTGTAATTTATAAGTGGTACCTAAATAAACTACCTTACCAGTATTCGTATTCCACTTAAATAATTCATAAAAAAAGGGTAGGCACTGGGTTCAAGCCGCCTTGGCGCTCATGTTTCTGTTGGGTTTAAAATTATTTTAGGATTAAATACCGGATTTAAGATCGTAAGAGAGAAAGTGATACAAAAGGGAGGTCACGACCCTCAATACTAAGGAATACGACGCAAGGAGGAGGACCGGCCAACAACAAGAGCGGGTCATGCTCAGTGTAGGATTCCGTAGTTACCCGTCCCTTGTGTATCTTTAAAAGGAGGTTAATAGTTCATACATATAATGTAGGTACGTAACAGCAAAAGGGAGTATCTTCACAGCACTTCTACATCTTTTTACTAAAAAAGGAAGACTTTTTGCGGTAACTCAAAAATACTAATGCGATAACTAAAAAACTTAATAGCCGATTATGTGCGCTAGTTTTCATTGGAAGTCGTTATTTTGGACAATATTTTTTTCCTTTACGGGTGTAAAGGTTAGAGGTTCAATAGTTTTAGAAAACTCCTATTCGTTTCGCATCTATTTACCTATCCAACGACACCTCACACCATAATATGAAAGTGAAAAAAAAAAAAAAACCACTTTTTTATACAGACGGACATGGCGAGACTGTTAGGGTTCCTACTACTACGGAACCCTAAAAAACAACAGAAACTCATCATTGGTATACGATGTCTAATTTAAAAGCCGCACGCCAACGCAACGCTTGAACACATTCACTGCCCCCAACGCACGTGTGCGTTCACCGTCATACAAGTTTGTTCCTAGGCCACGCCCCCTGACAGTGAATGCGTTAATGATTAAATGTCACGCTAAATTATAAATACTAATAAAATCCTTTGTCATGTCATTTGAATAAATAATTTGTTATAAAAATTGCAGTATATTTTTATTGCATTTTTTAAGTTGTATGGTAATACTGCAATAAAATCGTATAAGGAGAAATACACTTTTTGGAGTACTTTGGAAATGTCTATAATTTAATCCCTACTATAATTATCCCTAGAGCAGACTGGTTTGGAAATGTTCCAAGTGGCTTGGGTGACTCCAGCTCGAGCTTTGTCTTACAGGCCGGGAACTATTCGCTTTGCCTTTGATATTTTTACTAAATGAACTCGATATTTTATTCGCTTTTATAGTCTGTTTTATACGTATTCATAGTAACTAGTAGCTAGAGCTTTGTGCACACGCTTTTATGTGCTGACTGTATGGAGTGATTCCCATTTGTTCCATAGAACACTGACGTCATAGTAGAAAACAGCATTTTAATTCCCGCTTTGTTTTATAAACCTGAAAATTGAAAACCTGATTCTTACAAATCTGGACCCTACCTATTCTCCATTCTACCATTAATAGACCCTGAGCCAGGAACAGATTTCCGTCAACTGACGGTCTTTCCACCGCGATACAACCGGCTGACTATTTTTTTTTAATTCATGATAGCATCTACACTATCATCTGACAAAGTAACAGTTGGGAGGCGATGATTGACGATATATGCTCCTAGCCCAAGGTCTATAAAAATAGATATCCCAAAATTCAGTGCCATTACGGTTTAGTGTGAAAAAAGAATCACTTGTACGTGCGTGATATAGTATAAAGGGGCCCACTAACTATCAGTCCGCCGGACGATATCGGCCTGTCAGTTAGAACAAATATTTGACAGTTCCGAACAACTGACAGGCCGATATCGTCTGGCGGACTGATAGTCAGTGGGCCCCTTAATAGTTCTATAGAACATATTTTATTTGGTAATCTTATATGTTCTATGAAATAATTGAAAATAAGGATATCACTTATTTCTATGACGTCGCTGTTCTATGGAACAAATGGGAATCACACATTGAATTGTGTAAATATATTTTCCATAATGGCAATACCCAGGGAGGAAATGGGGGACTACATTTGTATGGACAAGCGATTGTCCCTTTTCCTCTTAATCAAAATATAGACCTTTCAGACTTAAAACAAAAAAGGATATTAGCAATTCGCAGCACCTAAAATATCTAATATTTTTATAAACAGATACTGTTTATAAAATGATAGCATACATTGAGTCTCAAGAATTGATTAGGCTATGATCACCATGATTGTTCGCTAGGCTTCGACATACCTATTGAAAAATAACTATGTTTTCTAATAGTGATTTCACACATGGATTTACATCCAAATGAAAGGGAGGTAGATATGGTACTAGGCGCTCGATCGTGAGCCATCAAATATAGGTTCCGGAACCCATATTGAGTAAGTCGTACGGCTGACGCCAATGTGTCAAGATTGTCAAAATCATCTACTACCTAAATATTGCCTGCATTTTAGTTTTGTCAATTATGAACGTATTATTAATGAAAGGTCATTGATTTTACACCACCTCAATAAGTACTGAAATATACCTCACAATGGTATAAATAATGTTAAAATCCCATGAGTAGAGACGGAACAGCTAACAACTTTCGGATCAACCCTCGTACTGTACGTCCATACACGCCTACAAGTATGTTACAATGTCCATACAGGCATACATTTTATAGTTTTGTACAATAGGTATAATAAACTAGTGGCAGCCCTCGAATATTACGTTAAAAATAGTGGCGGTGCGATCTAATTTTAGATTATGCAAGTTCATTTACCTACAATGTTTCGCTATCACAAGGCGCGAATAATAGACGACTCGCATAACTGATATGCTATGACGCTAAACAAAAGTCCCCGGCTCGATCTGCACGCGTCGAGCGACCGACTACTAAGTAAACAAATCACTGTGTGAAAAGATAACGCCACAACACGTATTATTTCTTAACTGATTCATGTTAACTTACTGGCATTGTAGGAACAAAAACATGAACATAGGTAATGGATATAAAATAAGTCAACAAACTCGGTATTTTCGGATATAGCATATCTTTTCCATCACAAGCCGTGTCGTACGGGACACGAAAATAAATTATTTTACCAACATTTTTTTTCGGCAACACAACATACCTACTTCGTCATTCTAACCCAATTTGCAGCTTATGTAAAGTGAGAAAAAGGGCGAGAATGAACGGAAAGAACACAATAAACCATCAATAAAATTGGCGCAAAATGGATTGTCAACATTATGTTCGTATGTACATATAAGTATGTACTTATTAGTTATCAACATAATATGAACGTTTGTATTATAATATATGTAACACAACACATTATAATGTATGTAAAAATTAAAATATTGCCGCAAATATACTTACTGAAAAGCCATCGTGACATATAATAATATCTGAAGGCTCTATTCTTACAGCTGAGCAAAATCCCTTTAACCTGTGTATGATCGAAGCTAATTAGCACCGCGAGTTAGCTAATTAGCTGCTTCTTACATATAACAATTTTGAACAATATATAAAAGTAGATATCACTACATAGTATTAAACAAAGTCGCTTCCTGCTGTCTGGATGGATGTCTGTCCCTATGTGTGCTTATATCTTTAAAACTACGCAACGGATTCTAATGCGTTTTTTTTTAAATAGAAGTCTTTCAAGAGGAAGGTTTATATGTATCCGCAACAACATTGCATCCGTGCGAAGCCGGGGCGGGTCGCTAGTTTATAAACCTTTATCTTGTCATTTATCTTTATTTATTCATCGACTAACTTACATTAACAGGTGTACCAAATATGTGAGTTATAGCTAGGTTACTATAATTTGAATTAACAAGACAAGACAAAACGGATAAACTGTAGAAACATAACAAATTATTGTATTATTACTATACTATATACATGACTAATAATACTAAATTATGACGGTATAGTTGTGGGTGGAGATCGACTCCAAAGTTGCAGTGGCTAGGAGTCTCGGTTCCTTCTGTGAAAATTTGTCTGTCAGGGGGTCGAATAGAAGAATATTATTTATGTGATTCAGTGCTACATATAAAGGGCTAGTGACTAAAGTTACTGTGTTGGTGTTGAGAATTATAAAAAGGGGTGTGGGGCGAGGTCGAAGAGTAGTTCTCACAAATGGCGTAGGTACTTTAAAAGTGACATATTGCAGTAACCGCGGATTTGTGATTGATCCACGTATTAATCTAAGGAAGTATTTTATGACTGCAAGTTGTCTCCGTACCTCAAGACTTTGATGATCGACCATTCCTAACACAAACTGCGTAGGATACATGTAGGGATAGTAGCCATGCTGTTTCCAGTACAAGTATCTAACAAATGATTTCTGAACCTTAGTGATAGGCACCTTGGATTTATTTACAACGAACTTTTTTGTTGAGAACCTATCGTAAAATCTTTCTTTTTTAGGGTTCCGTACCTCAAAAGGAAAAAACGGAACCCTTATAGGATCACTCGTGCGTCTGTCTGTCTGTCGGTCTGTCTGTCTGTATGTCCGTCTGTCACAGCCTATATTCTCCGAAAGTACTAGACCAATTAAATTTGGTATACATATGTAAGTTTGTAACCCAAAGACGGACATGTAACACAAACAAATGAATTTTAAACTTGGGGGCCACTTTTGGGGGGTAAATGAGAAAATTAAAAAACAAAGTTCAAATGAAGGAGCTAATTGTGAGAGAAGGAGTCATTATTAATTTTATGATAATCAGTTTAGAAGTTATTCAAGAAAATAGGCAAAAAATGACCATTCGCCTCCCTCCCCCCTTATCTCCGAAACTACTGGGTCTAAAATTTTGAAAAAATACACAAAATAGATCTTTATTTATAGATTACAGGAAAACCTATTAGAAATGTGTACTCAAGCGACTGACTTAAGGAATAGGAAATTGACATATAATTCAATAATGTTTCATTTTCGCCGGGATAAAAGGTATGTATATAGGTACTATTCCGTCCTTGTTCCACGTTATTGAGATTATAAATACATAAAGAGGCAACATATGTAAATCAGCTGCAAAGGAAAGAGATCTCATTTCGGATCGACAAGTTCATAATTGATTTTGGGACACACAGGTCAACTGAAGGGGGCACGTCATAAGCCATTAGTCGGGTGACGACAGTGGAAAACCTCAAGGGTCACGAGTTCAAATGCGACACATGGTGAGAATAGTCCGGGTGCGGATGAAACTTTCACCGCATCTCCAGCCGCACATTTATCTCTCAACAACGAAACTGTTTTGGATTTCCACTTGCGTGTACGCGAAGCGGCTTAGGTCACGATATCCCGTCGCCGGCCTACATAACGAATGCATTTGTAAAGATTTAAGAATACGAATAAGATTTATATTTAAAACGTTTAGATCAAATTTTGGCATGGATGAAATGTTAAGTGAGAGCAGAGCGAAGCTTACAGAAGTCTTAAAAGTATAAATTTAAAGTATTTATCAATCTTCATTAAATCGACTCGTCATCTTCCTCTCAGCACAAAGTTTATTAAGCTTATTGTGGGACTAGCTTGATTTTAGTAACAGTCAAGTAATATTTATTTATTACTTCACAATAATTTTATATGCAGTTACAACATGAGTTAATAATTCATTGCTTTTGCGCCGACTTCTGGCCGAAGGGTGTCGTGTTTCGGAGGTTCCGGGACAAACTGCGGAATCCGACACAAGAGCAGACGATTCAACGGAGCCACGCCGTTCTGTTGCCAAAATAATGTAGAATTTTTAAGTTTATGAAATTTATAATGTATGTTAGTCTATAAGGTATTTGTAATATGGGCCTTGTTGCCTAAATCAAATTTTAAAATAAATCATAAAAAACTGAAAATTGATAAGGTAATTATTACAGTAACCAAAAATGTGTATGTTATCGCTTATGCATAAAGGATGACACGTTAGACCGGGCCGTGTCCGGCCCGGAGCTTCGTTTTCTATGGAAAGCATCACGTGATCACCTGTCATGTCATAGAAAAGTAAGCGCCGGAAGCTCCGGCCCGGACACGGCCCGGTCTAACGTGAGTCATCCTTATCGCGTATTTTCAATAAATTTACACTCATTGATGGAGTAAAACAGTGAGAAAATCGTTAACTGAACGTATAATCCCATTGGATTTGATTCACACCAAATTCATCCGCACGCCAATCCATTGCCGTAATTAATTAATGCTCAATTACTATTTTGTAAATATCCAATAATTTACTCTTGATGAATATTATTTCATAACGACGCCTGATATCAACACAGTAAATCTCTTCTTTTCGATTTTAAATAATTGACTAATATATTTAAACACTCTACGCACCGAAATAAATGGTCGCGAACAGAATTTTACGCGTTGTATTATCTTTTTCATCGGGTATATATCGTTCATATCTTCCAGCTTAGGCGCCCTTTCACGAAGAGCAAAAGAGTTTTTATTTTTTGCCTCCTCCGAGCACGCTTTTGTCCCTTTTTCGTTCCGCTTGTTTTATATGGGGCGTTTAATTCGATAAAATTCGCGTGGACTCGAATTGGTTTAGGAGAACTGGAAAATAGAGCAGCGTATAAATGCTTCTGGCATTGTCAGTGTTCTATATGTTCTATTGTCTTTGTTATGTTCACGCAACTGTATCTACGTAAAGTGCTTGGTATCTTTGTTAGGTGACTATTGTGTTTGAGTGTTACTAATACAATTCTTTTTCGTGCAATGTTTTGCGGTTGCCATATGAAAATAGTAGCCTTATGTGGTACCTAACCTGTAGTGGGCAGCGTATACAAGAACATTACAGTGAGAATGGGTGCAATTTGTATACAGGATGTTTTTGTTTTCCGTTAACTTTGGCGTTTGCCTAAGTACATTTAAAGAAACTAAATGGCATAAGCAGTTCGCTTTTGTAAAATCGTATTTTTTATTTATTTAATATGTACATACATAATTACCTGATTATTAAATGCTCTGTTTTCCGCTATTATATCGTCAGGTGACAACCAAAACTCACTTATTACAAAAAAAATACCTTGTTTAGTTACTAACTGATGTATTTTACATATAAACCTTCCTCTTGAATCAATTTATCTATTTAAAAAAAAAAACACATTAAAATCCGTTGCGTAGTTTTAACACATTCACTGTCAGGGGGCGTGGCCTAGGAACAAACTTGTATGACGGTGAACGCACATGTGCGTTGAGGGCAGTGAATGTGTTAAAGAATCTAAGCATACACAGGGACAGACATCCATCCAGATAGCATGGATATACTATGCAGTGATATGGTTCACTATGGCTGTGAACTTGTGGTATTAATTAGTGAGTTTTGTTTGTCACCTCCTGACCATATTACCTATATCTTCATTTTTTGGTTTCCGTAGTCAAGGAACCCTTATAGTCTCGCCATATTTGTCTGTCTGTCCGTCCGTCCGCGGCTTTGCTCCGTGATCGTTAGTGCAGAAGCTGCAATTTGGCATGGCATACACAAATCGTCCGTGTAGCTTATTCTGACCGAATAGTATGTACGGAACCCTACACTGAGTATGGCCCGACATGCTCTTGTCCGATTTTTATATAAAATTATGACATGTCATTGTCAAGTCAGACATCTATAGTCCGAGATACTAAGACAAATTGTTTCTTTCGCTATTTCCAGTTTACTATTTAAGAGTATTAAGGGAATGAGTGGTTTAAAAAAAAACAAAATAGGTAACAACAAACTCAAAATATAATTTAACTATTTTAGTCAGGTACTTTGTGAATATCTTGAGATTATTTGTGAGTGTAAATATTTATTTCTTGATTGCATCTATGAGAAGTTATTTCATTCCTATCAAAGGCATGTATCAGTAATTTTCGGATTAAAAATGTATTAATCTACAGAACTAAAGATACAAATTTTCATTTTGTATGTAAATAGTATAAGGTATAATTAATACAACAGTTATAAAAACCTACGAAACCTAATATCCATATCCAATTCACACTTCCAAACCTTCTATAACTTTATCTTATTGCAAATTCTTACGCTTCTTTTTCCTTCTTTTTTTATAAGAAAATTTACCAATTTATTACATTTCCCAGAACCATTTACCATATCTTGCCTGTATGTCTAACTCACAAAATGCATAAAAAATATTAGATTTCGCGGCTAGATTTTGCCTAGCAACAAACATCAAAGGATGAATTCACATACATACTGCTCTAAATTGATCACAAAATCATACGTTTGTTTTCTACTTCTTTTTCTATAAGTAAATTTAATTTATTCATTACATTTATAATTTATTTAACAAAATAAATACAGGGACGCCCAAAAATACGTTTACAAAGTTTTTAAAATTATTTTATTAAGTACTTACTTATTAGTAGGTACAAAATAAGTTAAAAAATAAAACTACAGTCTTTTTGAAAGCATACAAGCTACGTAAAGCACAACTCCTTGAGGATAAAGATAAAAAAGTTCGCTTGGAGAGATGTCGGTTGATTAAGCAACGTGGCGCTACTGAAAAGTGGGAAAATGTACTTTTTAATACTGATGAAAAACTTTTTTGTATTGAACAGGCCCATAATCACCAAAATGACATAATTTACTTTAATGACATAGTCGCCTTGGAGAAGCCGCAGTCAATCCTCATCGCCAAAAGCCGGATTCAGTTATGGTTTGGGGTGGTATTTGCAGTAGTGGGCAGCAATGGTGCAAAGATTTAAGATAATTTTCCCGGATTCATAAGTTCAAAAGAGTGGCCACCCTACTCGCCTGATCTAAATCCAATGGATTATAGTTAGTGGTAAATCTTAGAGACAAGGGCCTGTGCTACTAAATACAAAAGTGTAAAAGTCGCTTTAAAAGCAACAGTTACCAAAGAATGGGAAAAAATATCCTTGGAGGAGCTGCGGCATATCGTTGAAATTTTTAACAAACGTTTGTATCCACTTGTATCAAAGACAAAGGAGGCTATTTTGAAGACAATTAATTTTTGTTGAATAAAAAAGACTGTAGTTTTAATTTTTAACTTATTTTGTACTATTTACGTAGGTACTTAAAATAATTAAAAAAAAAACTTTGTCAACGTATTTTTGTGCCAGCCTGTACTTAAGGATGTTTTTCATAAGATCTTACTTTAATTAGGCATTAATTAAGTAACAAAACGCATAAAAATATTAGGTTTCCAGATTTTGCCTACCAACAAACAACAAATTATGTAGATTGTTGATTTCAAATGGCCAATTTACTGATTGACTATACTGATAGAAGCAGTAAATTGTAGTGGCGTTTTAGACTACATATATGAGTAATCTAAGGCAAGTACGCACACTCAGGAATACCTTATCAAATAAAAAACAATCATTTATTATTTTCAATACTTGCAAAATACCGATGTCTTTGATAAATTAACTTAATTTACGCTCAGGACCCTTATAATTAACGGAGTTTAAAAAACATATAGGTAAAAACATAGGTAAACATATAGTTAGTTAGTTAGTTATAGTTAGGTTGAGTGAGCCACTGTACCCGGCCTTTTTTTACCGAGCCACTGTTCCCTACTTGACCCTATAGTAAAGCATAGGAGATTAATTTCAAACATGTTAACTTTAAAATGAGGCAAGCCAAAGTTATTAATATAAATAAATCGTATTTATACAGGATTACTTCGTCTGCAGCAGTTGTATCAATCAATGCAGCCAGGCCGCACGGTGTTCCGGATCTCTCTTGTGAAACGGATTACCAACGCATCGGAAGCGATGGACTTTTTGCTGGCACTGGAACAACATGACCGGTGGGGCAACAAGCGTATTGTACTCGATTGCAACGCAAAAAACGCCAAAAGCATTCTAGTCGAACATGTTCGGAAAGTGCAATTGGGCCGAAGAACTTACCATTACATGCTCAGCGGACTGGTGAGTGAAACTGCTATAAGAGTAGAACCCCTAGTGTTAATTTGATGAGTGATGAGCGTTCGCGTTTTCGTTATGTCTATTTTTGTATGGGATTTTGAACAGCGCGCCAAGTGGGACGTTTTGGAAACTTAAACTCCCATACAAAATGACACTTAACGCAAACGTGTAGGTACGTCACGTCACGCTATTGAATGAAATTTACACTAGGGGTACTGAAAGTTACGTCGAAATAAGTTTAAGTTTGTCTAGCGTAAGTGGAACTTCAAATTCTTACGCTACCCAAAATGATCGTCATCGTAGCAAGATTAACTAGTCTTACAAACCTACAGAAATATATTGAAATAGAAATTAAGAATAATCATTGAAAAAAAAAACTATTTTAGCTTTAACAATTACGTTGCGTTGTTTATCACAGAGTTCCTATGGCCACCAACTCCGTCATCAGATCAGCTCGATGGTACCATAATATTGCATTGTCACCCGACTTACATATGTATGCAAATTTTCAGCTCAATCGGAAAACGGGAAGTGGGTCAAATTTAACTTGCAAGATTTGATTACAGACGCACAGACAGACAACGGGACAAGTGAAACTAAATAAAAGCTAGTAAAAATACGGTCTAATTCATAAACTTTGAAGTTCGGTAAAAATTATAGCATAGGCATACATGGTGTTTTATGAACTGATCTCCATGACTGTTGGTTAGTCTTCGACACGTCGAAGTTAAAAACACCACCTCAATAAGTACCGAATGATCCATGAAATATCCCTCATAATGGTATAAATCGCGCCTCGAGTCCCATAATAGTCGGTTTTTTTTTTTTCATTTTTGTTCTAGAAATCGATTTTCGCTCATGTCATCTCGAACATGGGTATATTTGGTATCAGTGCATTGAGTATGATGTCCTGAATACAAATATATAAGATGACAAGCTCGAAAGTGGTAGGGGTAGTTGCTGTGACGTCATAAAGTCGGCAGTACAAAGTTTTTTACTTTTTTCTTTTAAACATACCATGTGGGGTACCAAATGAAAGGGCTTTGTAAGTAGATTACAAATATATAACATACTGTAACATTTTCACTACTTAGTCTAACAAATTATTAGAAAACTTTCAAAGATTTCACAATCCACAGTTGACTTTGAACTGCGCTAAATTGAAAATGACTGAATAGATTACAAAATATATACCATGTGTTGCCTAAAAATAAATGATATTTGATTTGGACGTCATGATTTCAACTAATGAGATTTCACTTACAAAATTCTTGAGCCACTGTACCTGGTTCTGGTTGGTGCAGAAAATTTCTACCGAATCACTGTTCCATCCTTGACCCTACTTTTTCATGTTCCAATCAATCAATTTATTCTTTATTTTAGTACCTATTTTTTATTACGTTTAAATAGGTAAGAAATGCTCTCATCATCAGCTGAATGGCATCAGCTGACGGTCTTTCCCCGGCGATACAACCGGCTGACGATTTTTTTCTATTCATTATAACATCTAAGCTACCATCAGACAAAGTTTCAATCGGAAGGCGATGACGGAAAATATTATATTTTACACGTTCATGTGATTAGCTGACGGTCTTTCCACCGCGATACAACCGGCTGAGGATTTGTTTTATTAATAATAGCATCTAAACTATCATCTGACATAGTATCAAATGGGAGGCGATGAAGAAAAGATTTTTTTTACATGTTCATGTAACCAGCTGACGGTCTTTCCATCGCGATACAACCGGCTGACCATTATTTTTATTCACAATAGCGTCTAAAGTATCATCACACAAAGTATCAAGCGGGAGGCAATGACTGAAAAGATTTTTTTACATGCTCATGTGACAAACAAGCAAACAAGTTTCTATGCAGGGGGGGATAGTTATCTCTGCATCTTACTGTAGTCCATATAAAGTATCAAGACACTTACCACCGTCCAAAAAATGAAAATTTTGAGAGGTAAAACTGTGGAAAAAGACGGATATGAAAATAATGCTTTATGCCTCACGGAAATATATAAAATTGTCAAACCGATCTTATGTACTTTCTGTATCTCAGAAACTAAACATATTAAGTAGAAACGCCAGTTCTAATAAGCTGATTAGAAAGAAGTTGCGCTCTTTATTACCGTTATGTTAAAATGTAATTTTGGTCAGATGTTCACATCCGACGTACAGTCGAGTTCATAAATATGTAGGTATACATTTTTTCACCTTATTGCATTGAATTAAGGTGAAGAAATGTATACATATTTATGAACTCGACTGTACCTAATGGAATTTGTATCCAGAAATATTATTCAACCGCATGAGTAGAACCGAAGTACCTAACAACTTTCAGACCACCCCTTGTACTAAATGCCCAATTAAAATATATATTTTGACATGGTATTTCGCTATTAAATCGATCGCTCAATTTTATATTAAAAATATATTTGAATAAGGAATTTCCAGACTCATTTATACCCTCGGGGGTTTTATCAAAATATATTTTACTTTACCGTTTACGGCAGACATTTCCCTATTTCGAGTTGCGGCGAAGCTTTAAGAACGAGTAACAAGCTCCCGAGTTCCTTACAGGTTACGTACATACGTTCGTACAGGAAATGTGATAATAGCAATTGAACATCGTCTTTTTCGCACTTCCTCCTACACGAACCCTATTAGCGAAATGTCTTTGACCATTCGTCCATCGTATCGACTTTCCGCAGGATTTCTCTAACCATTGTACTGATTAAGTAATAATAACATCACTAGTTTAATTTATAAATATATATACCGAATATAGCGAAATATAAAAATAAATATACCGAAGGTCCTTCTTGGCGCAGGTACCTTTATTTCCGTGGCCATCTCATTTATCATATTAGCACGTATTGCTGGTACACAATGATTCACGAGACTAGGGCTCAGGGTGACCCAGGCTGACTGTTCAAGCAGCACATGAATTTACAATCGTACGTAAAATTTAAATGCCACATCTTTATTATTCATTTAAACAAATTAAGTACCATATAAAATAAAATTATGGTTAAAACTATAAGTAATTAAAAACTAAAAATGGCCCCTGCGGCATGGTACTTACCGAAAACGCTGGCAGCATTTCCTCGCTGGATTGTTAAGCTGATGCGTTGAGCGAGGAACCTGCCAGATCTTCGGTCTCCTGTTGCTTCTCTGAGTCTCTTCGAAAGGTCTTCGATTTTAGCAAACTCGTGCGACGTGCTAAATTTCTGGTCGTTGAGGTAGATATTCACCTTTCGACACATTTCTCACATTTACAAAAACAATTCCATAATACAAAAATGGTTCATCGTACTAAAGGTTTAAAAAATGTTAACTAAATTACCTGCTGTTTTGCAAAAATATTTTACACAAAATACAATTAAAGCCAAAATGAATAATTTATTTATTTAATGATTATAACTACAATATTGAACAAAAGAAAACCACAATGAAGAGGCACCAACTTTAGAGGCACTGCCTCGTCCCTTTCTTTACCAGTCAACCTTAAGAAAAGCGGTGAGACTAAATTAATAAAGGTCTGAAAAACATTGCAGGTTCACATAAGGTCTAACTTATTAAAGTGCATTTTTTATGTATTATTGTCGGCTGCTTCTTTCAACAGTAATATTATACCTATAGGAAAACATTTTGGTGGTGATAAATATCGATAGGTAATATATTTTGAGATAAGACACATTTTCTAATATATTCTTCAAGGAGTCGCATCCCACGGAAAGGGTGAGGAGAGGACTAACTAAAGACTCAAACATATTTCCATTAACAGGTTATGGACGACCACTGGGAGAACGAAGTAACCGAGTACGGCGCAGTCAACATTACCGGGTTCCGCATCGTCGACCACTCGCGCAAGATTGTGCGCGATTTCATGGACGGTTTGCGAAGAATGGACCCTCGATTCAAGGGAACCATATCGGTAAGTGCTTCGCCCCCATTAACCGGCCACGCACCAGCACCCCTTCGTAACTAGAAACAGTTTTAAGTATGATCGCCTAGATAAAGATTCTCTTCCATATACAAAGTATTCCCGTAGCCCTTATTAGTCTGATATTGAAGATACAATCAGAATTAACCTTCTCTGATTTCAGTAGATCGTTAAGATAGTTATTACTTACATGCCCAGAAAATAATTGTATTGTTTTCAAAAATCTGTTACGTCAATTATTTAGTTTGAGAAAAGTTTACTCCATAACTGTTTTTACGTCTTTATAGGCGATTAGTAAACGATATAATCTACGCAAAGTGTAGTGACTAAATAAGTAGTAGATACCAACCGTCAGTAACATTTGATTCAGTTTTTTTTTATCAGTGATATAGATTTAGGTACCCTTATCATGTTTCGTGTCATGTCATTTAAACCTCAGACAGTACAAGCTCTCAGTTGAAACTTTTATAAACAACTTATCCTCAGAAGCATCATCATGACACATAAATACGATTAGTTGAAGTTGTGCACGGAAAATCCATTGCTTGCGGCAAAGCTTATGCTGCAGCACTTTGACTAGTTTGAGTCCATTTCGAAAAGCCAGCAGATTAATTTGGGTGCTCCATTTGATGCTGTTTGCATATCTAAGCTTATCGTGAAGTTAGGTCACCTGACATATAATCTCATAATATATGGAGATGGATGATTACATCGTTGATTTACATACACAATTAATTGAATTCTCTGCATCAAGAGCCTAGCTTGTATAACAGCTCAAGACTTCATAAATACCATTTTAAATCCTGAACCTATTTTATCATGTTATTTATAGTGATAGACCGCGTTTATGGACCAATTAAAGAGATTATTTAAAATTAAACGTTTTGCTTGATTTCGTAAATGTTGTGTTAGGCAAATATTGCTCTACTATGTCATGGGATGGCTAAAATACGATGGTTAAAATAGCGAAGTCGAGCTACCTATGTATAACGAGAACCTAAGGAAATAACTCACTAGGTACCTGTGGTACCCATGTGAGATTGTAATGGACATACTAGAAACCTGCATCGCAGAACAGCTCACATGCGTCAACAGTAAAGCGCCGATGAGGACTTGCGATGAAAATTGTGAAGAGAGCTATATAACCAGTTTATGTTCATTTCAGTAACTCACTTGGCACACCCTAATGAAGCCATAAGTGAAACCTCTGCATAAAATTATTACTTCGTGCAGTAATGTGCTCTAAGTTATTCGTTGGATACGTAGAAAGGAACAACGATATATTACTATATAGTCTTGGTTGTACATACCTACACATTTACATTTATACGAAATTTCCTTTTAAATACCGTTATTTACATACCGTTTTATTTTGGTTTTTAAAGGCTTCCTTGTCGGTACAAAAAATATTGCAACTTGTTCATCATTGTGACAGTGCGAGACGATGTAACTAGCATAAATTTAAAACCTAGCACCACATTTTTAATATATGTATATTTGTATATGACTAAGTAAGTAATACCACTATTTTTAATATACAGTATAGAACTTTGATTATGCGAACGCTCAGTTATCCGAACGATGCAGCCGTTTGTAAATCAAAAATTGATGATTAAAAAAAGATGGTAGGTAAGTATAAAAACATTCGACTTTTTAGGTGTTTTATATTTCAGCGTTAATATGCAGGTCCGTAAAATTTCAAGGGACTGTACTGTCTTTTTTTGTAAAAAGGTCTAGTTTATATTTGATCTCGTCTCGAAAACCCAAATTACGATTACCGTAAGGTACATTAGTCCTTATAAGGTTACTTTGCCCATCCATGAAAACAAATTGATTTAATAAACTATTAAAAACGACACTAAACGCTTACATAAAAACAGATTAATCACATAATGTCGTTTTTAAGAATGTATCAATTCAATAAAATAGGTTTTCATGGGCGGACAAAGTGACCTTGGAGGGCTAAAGTACCCCGACCTTACGGTATCCGATCTACACCCGTCCCAACTACCTAGTTCGGATAATCGAATTCTACTCGTACTAAATGATGATGTCTAATATTTCTGCAAGTCGACATCCATTGTGCCTAATTGCCTATTTTACCTTGTGTACCTGTACCATTACGGTAATTATATTTCTATAAAAATAAAATGGCTGGTGTTTATGTTTTTATTAGGCCCAAGCTGCACTCATGTACGACGGAGTGCAAGTATTAATGGATGCACTTGGCAGGCTTTCGAGAAAGAAACCAGACGCATTCCGCAACGCTCTTCGCAGGGCCGCCGGTCAAGCTAACTCTACCAAAGTCATCGATTGTAACCCTGGCAAAAACTGGGTGATACCCTTTGAGCACGGCGACAAGATATCTAGGTTAATTAAAAAGGTAATTCCTTGCATCCATTTGAATCTCACAACATTACAATTGCACGGGTAATTTCCATTAAGTATTATGATCTATGAAATCCTTAAGAAAAAAAGTCTACTCTCATTAAAAATAACAATTCCAAACAAAACTAGATTAGTCTTTTATTCTAGTCTTGATATCATCAAGCCAGAAAAATATAAAATAAAAAACCGGACTGTTTGCTTTATTATTTCAGACTGATATAGAAGGTCTTACAGGAAATATATCGTTCAATGAAGAGGGGCATAGGCACAATTTTACATTACAAGTGGTTGAGATGACTGTTCAGAGCGCCATGTTGACGGTACGTATCAATAATGAAGCACATTCTGCCTGAAGTTGACTCATCTTGGCCGTATTAAGGATGACTCACGTTAGATCGGGCCGCGGCCGGGCCGGAGCTTCCGGCGCTTCGTTTTCTATGGAAGGCATCACGTGATTACCTGTCATGTCATAGAAAAGTAAGCGCCGGAAGCTCCGGCCCGGACACGGCCCGGTCTAACGTGAGTCATCCTTTAAGGGTTTCGCGCAGTTTTATTATCAGTCTTTCCGTACTTCCCCTTGTATGTAACTAACAATATTTACATTCATAAACTAATATAGATAAAACGCAGCTCACTCCATGGTACCTATGCTCAAATCTCAAGAGGCAACGCACACAAACACAACAAAAGTTAGTACTTTTGCCGCGTTGCGTTGGTATCGGTAATATTACTATAGATGAGATCTTAGGTGCTCTGGATAAGAAAGTGCCGTGCACTATAAAAAAACCGCCCAAGTGCGATTCGGTCTCGCGTTCTAAGGGTTCCGTACATTACACAATTTTTAACAATGTACCTATTTTTTGTGTGAAACGTGAGATGTCTTTAAAAAATCCGTAGGGGTCGGATAAAAACTAAGTAATTAAGTACGACTCACGATTGACTATACATTTCTAATAGGTTTTCCTGTGATCTATAGGTAAAGAGCTATTTTGTATAATTTTTTCAAAATTTTAGACAGTAGTTTCGAGCTCTTTCATTTGATATGTAACACGACATAGTTTTATAAAACTTTATTTTTTTATTTTCTTTAACGCACACAAACACAACAAAAGTTAGTACTTTTGCCGCGTTGCGTTGGTATCGGTAATATTACTTTAGATGAGATCTTAGGTGCTCTGGATAAGAAAGTGCCGTGCACTATAAAAAAACCGCCCAAGTGCGATTCGGTCTCGCGTTCCAAGGGTTCCGTACATTACACAATTTTTAACAATGTACCTATTTTTTGTGTGAAACGTGAGGTGTCTTTAAAAAATCCGTAGGGGTCGGATAAAAAACTAAGTAATTAAGTACGACTCACGATTGACTATACATTTCTAATAGGTTTTCCTGTGATCTATAGGTAAAGAGCTATTTTGTATAATTTTTTTAAAATTTTAGACAGTAGTTTCGAGCTCTTTCATTTGATATGTAACACGACATAGTTTTATAAAACTTTATTTTTTTATTTTCTCATTTACCCCCCAAAAGTGGCCCCCATGTTTAAAATTCATTAGATTACGTTACATGTCCGTCTTTGGGTCACAAGCTTACGTATGTGTACCAAATTTCAACTTAATTGGTCCAGTAGTTTCGAAGAAAATAGGCTGTGACAGACGGACAGACAGAAGCACGAGTGATCCTATAAGGGTTCCGTTTTTTTCCTTTTGAGGTACGGAACCCTAAAAACCGGTCAAGTGCAAGTCGGACTCGCGCGCGGAGGGTTCCGTACCATTACGCAAAAAACGGCAAAAAATCACGTTTGTTGTATAGGAGCCCCCACTTAAATTAATTATTTATTTTATTTTGTTTTTAGTATTTGTTGTTATAGCGGCAACAGAAATAAATCATCTGTGAAAATTTCAACTGTCTAGCTATCACGGTTCATGAGATACATCCTGGTGACAGACAGAAAGACGGAGAGATGGACAGACAGACAGACGGACAGAGGAGTCTTAGTATTAGCTGGGTTCCGTTTTTACCCTTTGGGTACGGAACCCTAAAAATTGTTTATCTCTAAGACTAGGTTGTTCGAAACTGGCATAATAGTTGCAATGGCTGCATCCTACACTATGCATTTATTAAGAGTGCAGTTTGACATTGGGGACCTCGAGGAACCGCCGCCATTTTGGAAATGTGTTTTCTCCTATAATAGAGAAAACATAACATATTTTATTAATAAATTACTCCAACGTCAGCAGATTTTGTGTGTTAATTACCAACCTACGGGTGTATATTTTTATGAAATCCGCTTATTACTTAGTTTTTAGACAGCAGAAGGAAAATTCTGATTTCATATTCGAAGGCCATATTCAATGAAATAAGTGTAACGTTTTCCGTACCTACATACATATTAATTATGCGTATGCGTACATTCGGTTCATTCTCCAAGTTACTCGAGGTCCTGAAACGTCAAATGTCTAGGACATCGAAATTTGTCATATAACTCCTATTTAACTACAAACAGAGTTTCAGGATTGATTTCGAGATTTCTGTTTTAGTTAAGATTGTATGATATTACAAATTAAACAAGACGGCCCATGTTTACTAAATATTGAAACTTAATTAACGTTACTTTTGTAATATAACTAAGTATCTTTTTGAAACTAACTTGAAAGGGCGAAAGCTGGCAATAATGTTGAGCAAAGTTTAATTTCAACTTTCTTTTACCTTTCAGCACATTTCTTCTTTTACTTACTAATGAATACTGGGAGACCATAAATCAATGCGACCTACTTCCTTTTCATTTTTCGTTTATACCTATATACATATTTTGGATTTCATATATAAGAATGTATTAAGAGGATAGTGGACGGGAGGAAAATGGGGACTACATTTGTAGTCCCCATTTCAGTATGGAAAATATATTTACAGAATTTATTGAATATTACCACTAAAGTGGAGTTTAATTCAATAGAAATAACAAAAAAACAAACCAATTTACCTTCATTTCTTCGTATTCTCGCACTTTATTTTTGTGGACAATGATTGTATCCACAGTTTACACTTAAAGTTTACTTAAATTTTTAATTTTACTCAATTACTAGTTGAAATATATGTTAATTATAAATATTTCAATGTAAACTACCATCATATAACTTTTATGTTATGCCTACGTTAAATGCTAAATAACTAAATCTGTCAGTTTATATTATTTGCCTTTTCTATGGCTTTGGTTTCATGTTACCTTAATTTCGTTATTTTTACCAAAATTTCTACATACCAGAACGGAATTGTGTCAAAATATACCTGAATCTCCGAATGTATTTGTAGAAACGTACTTTTCAACATTTAGGTATTTTGAGACTTGAACGATATGAATTAGTCATTAAATTTATTTAACGGCGTACATTGAAGATAATAATTAATTTGTATGAAAAATAGGAAGTTTAAAGACTTCATAATTTTTAAAAGTTATTGTCATCGTTATTAGTGTCATCGTTTGAGGAGTACAATGTTTAATTATTTGCTCGTGTTACAGAGAGGCCATACCCGAAATAGGACATCATTCAAATAAAAATTCCTCAAAAATAGTGATCGCACCTACTTGAAACGTTGAAACATGTGGCTCTAGTTGTATTCGGAAGAAATTTCGTGTGTTTATTTTACCGTTATATTTTCTGATTCATATAGGTAAAGTAGACATGACCTGCACCATGTAAACTCATTCGACTAAAAAAATCTGATATAGACAACGTTTCATATGCCTACCTAATTTGCATTAATGTCACTGAGGCAAATTCAAACCTTCATTTTGATATGAAAGTTATGCCATTTTGCTATCATTCGCGTGTGCATTTCGTTCGTACTTGGTTAGTACACAGCGACCATAAAATATCGTACATGTATTGGCGCTATCGAGGAACACGAGCGGATAACATCAAAATGCAAGTTCGAATTGGTCTCACTAATCCAAATGTTTTGGTTCGGTTCAATTACGGTATTGACAAAAAATACATTTCATTTTAACAGGTTGGAACATGGACAGACGCAAACGGTCTCTCCGTGAGCTCTCCTAAGCAAGTACAGCTTAAATCACCCGCATCTTACGATACCAACAAAACATATATAGTCACAACAATACTACAAGAACCTTACTTGATGCAAAACTCTAAAACGGATCACGCACTGCCTGAAACCCAATATCATGGGTTTTGCAAGGATTTAGTTGATCTTCTGGCTCAGAAACTTAAAATAAAATGTAAGTTTACAATGTGAATTCATGCATTTTATGTGTAGTCATATGTACCTACTTGCAGTTTAAGACTAGGTATGCTTACTGGTCGATTTTCTGAAAGCGTTAATGCCGAGTCGCAATTCCCAACAAGCGAAACAAAATATTAAAAACACCTCTTGTACTAGTGTACCTCTTATTAAATACCTAATAACTTAAGTAGTAAGGGTATTACAGCTTCTGCGGCACTTGGCGGCATCCTGCGGAGCAGATTTTTTTAGGGTTTTATGATCGTTTTTTTGCTCTATCCTTAATAGATATATGCTTACAGCTTCTGCGGCGGCTATTGTTTGTGTCGTGTGGATTTTTTCTCATGGAGAAAATAAAGGCGCATGTCTTGTGACTGCCCATTTTTTTGCTTTGACAGGTGTGTGATTCCGTCGTTAACGATTTATTTTATTAAGGTCAAAGTTTTTGCTATGTGGCTTCCCACGTCGTAATAATTACATTTTGTGGAATGCAATATATATTATAAAGTTATGTGACATGGGTTGTGAGAACTAAAAAACATTTTTCGAAAACCAATAAAATATCATTTATTATTACGAAATGCCATGGTCCTGTATTTTATTGTATATTTAATTATAGAGCATTTTAAAAACTGATCGGATACAAACACGTTACAACGTGTCGTATGATGCAACGCACAGGTGCTTGTTTTATTTAATAGGTTTTTTTGTTATAGAAAACCAATAAAATATTATTAATTATTACAAAATGTCATAGTCTCATATTTTATTGCGTATTCAATTAAGTATAGAACATTTTAAATAACTGATCGGATACAAACACGTTGCAACCTGTCGAATCATGCAACGCACAGGTGTCTGTTTTATTTAATAGGTTTTTGTCTTATCCGCGACGTATATATGTGTGTGTGTGTGTGTGTGTGTGTGTGTGTTGTTCAATAAAAGGAGAGATCAAATCGATGGAACCGTCATTCGTTCAAACGTGTTTGTCTGAAAACAGTGTTAAGTGTTAAAAGTAGTTTAAAGTACCGCAGTACGAGTAGGTACTCTTCATAATTAGTGTTCATTTTGAAAATCTTTCTACAACTTGCAGTGAATTAAAATGGAGGTAAGCTGAACATTAACTGACTGTTTATAAACAAACATTATCTACCTGTTTCCATTTGTGGCAAGTTCTCACAATTGTTTTTATTTTGTTTTAGATTTCAAACGAGAATTCTCTAGAGTGCACTTTCAAAAATTATTATTATGGCAATTTGAGTGATAATGATGAAACTGAAGTTTCAAAGCCACTTAAAATCCGAACCCAGAAACGAGCCAACAATATTGATGCATTTTTCGAAAAGCCTAAAAAGAAACAAGCTGCAGAATATTCGTCTACTGTTGCCCAGTTGACAAATGGAGGTACAAATTATATATCTTCACGTATAGATGACGTTTCAAAGGCCACCCATCTAATTAAAATTGACGTCTATGACATAAAAAAATTGCGAGGCATCCCAAACGATCAGCACTGGAAATTTGCGAATACTAGGATCAAATACTACACGCAGACTGAAGATGATGAGCATTATTCCAACACACAAGAATTAGTTTACAATATTACTAAACATATTGCAACTAAAAACGACTGTAAGAAATATTTCATCGAAGCAAAGCCATTTAAATAAATCATCCCTTACTCCGCCCCCACATAGAGTCCCCCACCAACGAACAAACGATTTTTGGGCATATATATAGCTACTCAACGCAAAGGAAACCATACCGTATCAGCACCCGTGGAAGTGAAACTACGAGTAAAAAATGGATCTACAAAACTCGCTATACGACGATGACCTGGCTAAACTTTGCGAGGACATTGAAATGCAAAATCTAAACTTTAATGGATATTCACCAGCTTCACCGCCTTTATACATCAGTTATACCGAAAACCCTCTTTTGATAACGTGGGAATCTTCATCTGAAGAGGAAGACATTGAAATGGACAACACGACTATATCTATCAGTGAAGATGCATATGAACCCATGTGCTATGACACTTTCGCCACCTGTGCTACAACATGTTCGTCGCCTATGCTACAACATGATGATTGGGCATCGGAGTGGGACAAAAAATTATGTGACATGCAATAAGATGCTACTAAATGTTTTAAAATTAGGACCGACTATATGTGTGTTTTTATGTGAAATTTTGTGTTAATGTAGGAAAGACTTGCATGTAATTAGTTATCAATTCATTGTAACCCTAAACCTTTTTTTTTTAATAAATTTGTTGAATACTTCTCCTGTATTTTACTGGTATAATTCCTGTCTGTGTACTTGCAATAATTATAAAGAAAAGAAATGAAAGACATTGTCTGGGAAAATATTTATTTATTACATATTTAAAAAAATTGATCTATACATATTCTTTACAACATAATCATTATACATGGTATTATTTAAAAATAAGCTTAAAAAATCAAACATCGTTTTACCATTAAATTTAAAATATATATAAACTAAACAGTATTCGCCACAAACTGATGTAAAATGATTTTGGATAGACACATGGTTATAAAACCATTTCTTTGAATTTCTTTTTAAAAACAGCTTATGATAACCAGAAGGCTTTCTACCAAAAGAATCAAAATATTCACCATTGCCATGAATATCAATATGAATTGCTACCCAGTGTGAACCAGGTTTAAAATCCGGGTCTAAATTGCTTATGATATAAACAGGTAGAGCCATGAAAACAGGTATTCTGTTAGCCGGATAAACATGTGGTTCAATCGCGGGGCAAATTTTTTTCATACATAATTGTAATTTCTTGGTATCCATTATACAATACTTATTGAATTCACAGATGAATTCATTACCAAGGTTTAGGAACTAATGGTACAATGTTTCATAAATGTATTATTATATATGCATGTTCTAATTAACTATTATAATCTACACTCACATCTCGATGTTTGTTTATTTCAATGATATTATCAAACTCTGCATAAACAATGCAATTAAGAGTTGTGGTAAGAGCACTTTCAAATCGAACTTCTAATCGTACACTACCATGTCTAACAAGATTCCAATGGGAAGTAGAACTTGCTGATAAATCAGGTGTTAAATCGAAACACATCAAACAATAACCATTTCCATAGTCTTCTCTACTTATTGAGTTCCCTTCATTAAGGAAATGAATACCCGTTCCAGAAAACAAGGTGTGATATGTTGACACCATTAAACCGGTACTGAAAGATGGTTGTAATGTTTTTGAAGGAACTTGGTGACCATCTACATACAAACTAAATAAGTTCATATCGTGGTGGTGGAAATTAAAAGGATTACTTTTTAAACTACCATTAAATGCTGTATTATCAACAAAACCCACAATACACCTTTTTGGAACTTGACCGAGGAAAATATTATCAAGCGATTTCCCTTGCACGCCTGTTGGTATTGTAAGTACTTTAACTTCCGCTCTTGTTATGGGATACTTTGCAGTCGTTGAAGCTAAAACCTTTTGATGTGCAAGTAAAACGCTCGGGTTAATTTTTGTTCTTCTAATTATTAAACTTGCGTCCATTATAAGTACTTTAAGTTTTTTATCTTGACTACACATGAGATTAAACGACTCCTTGGATCGTACTAATTTGACACGAATTTCAACACCGTTTATTAAAAACTTTTCTTGATTGAAAATATCACCGTGTAGGTGTCCTATCATTTCAACTTCCTTACTGTCTTTAATAAATTCTTGTCTTTTGGTCCAACCCTTATTAGTCGCATCAGTTCCATTCATATGACCCGAAGTGTCTTCGTACCATAACCCACATGTAAGATGAGACTGTTTTGCTGCCGGACCATAATTTAGTAGAGTTTCCATATATGCACGGTATGCATAAGTATTATTAGGCGGTGATACTAGTTTTTGATTTAAATATATATCCAACTGGTTGAAAAGTGAATGTAACCAATTATTAACTGGAGCAACATGAGTTTCTGTTGATTTGATTTTAGAACCATCTTGATTCAATATCTTTGCTTTAATATGCAGTAAAGTGTGAGACAGGTCAATATAGTCATCACCTGATCCTGGCACTTGAAATTCAATAGGACCATCATCACTAAGAGAAGAAATAGGTTTATAGTGTATCCACTGTCCATTTTCTATACTTGTTTGTGTTGATGGAAGGGCAAACAAATCTAACTCGGACTTAGCGCATTCGCATGAATGATTATGCAAAAATGACATGGTTTAGTTAGAAAAAATATCGTTGATATATTTTTTATTTTTCTTTGTACCTCTCTCTCGAAATGCTTTGGATGTAATGGTGCGCTCCTGTCTCTTTCGTTGCATTTTATACCCAGACCCTGACATCAACGAATCAATTTTTTCATCGGCTTTTCTTTTTAAATTACTGCTTGCATTCTTAAAACGAGACTTAAATGATTCATCAATAGGGTGTGAATTCATCATGTCAGACAAGAGACCAACTCCGGCATTTAATGCTTCTTTTCCAACCGTTCTAAAACCGCTGGATAACAGAGGAAATACTGATCTAAACAGACCCCCCAAAAAACTTCCTATGCCGTGTCCTCGTTGGTGGGGAACACCTTTATATACAATGCCTACTCCTGAACCAGCTTGATGAGAATAATAATGTTCATATGGACAGCGAATATTTTCACGGCTAATATGATTCATTTTATTCGTTGAAAATGTAGTTTCACACATGAAGTTCCAAACTGGAATGGAACCTTTCCACCCGTATGCATTCTTATATCAATTTCAATTGTATCAAACTCTCTACGCATAACGGGTATGTAATGTGCAGGAGAAAAGCTATGCATTTTATATGCTCCATAAATGTATTTTGTCGGATCAAGCGGTATTATTCTTACTAACGATGTCATAACATCCCCCACCACTTGAGGTTGAACGATATCCGTATATATAAATAATTGCGATGGTAGGCCTAAATATAAATTAGCAGGAAATTTTCCAAGTTGACATTGTATAAGGTTCGTATTTGGTTTGAAACCTAGCTGAAGGTTTAGTATTGGTGTTGCATGTACCGAAACTATTTCTTTATGCAAAGAAGTCACCTTGATAACTTTCGATATTCTGTCATAGCTAAATTTCACCTTGTTCTTCAATAATGAGTTTTCATTAAAGGCAGATAGAAAGTGATCCATGTCGTCATATGTCGTAGCCGGTATATGGGACTTATATTCAACGGAAACAGGTAATTTTTCATTTTGTAATAATACGTTCTTTTTTACATACACCACGTTTTCATGTTCCTGCACGTTGTACAAGGAACACGGGTAATGAAACTCCACTAATCCGACAACCCATTCTCCTTCTAATTTTATTGTCTTTGGGAGTTTGGTGAGAAAGTTTGCTGTTGTATTTTCGGGGTAATACTGTATTGAGCTGTTGCTCAACAAAGTTAAATAGAAACTATCATCACTCATATTTCTTCTAAACTCGACGCAGATATCCAACTATTGAATTTATTTGGATAACCTTTCCACTTCACAAGCACCTCCTTTCTGTTACCAACTCGTCTCGAACGTATTATTTTATCTATTTTACATGTCATGGTGGGGCTATAAGTAACTTTTTGTAACTCTTTAGAATAGAAAGTGCCTGTGATTGGTTCATCTTGTAAGTCCTTTAAGGTATAAACAAAATGAGGGGATCTTTTTATTATTGATTCGATAACAAAGATTTCATCGCTCCAATTGGTTTCGTAACCTTTTTGAAATATGTGTTTATATTTAGTTATTCTGACATGATCACCAACATTGAAACTGGAAGTATAATTACTTTTTAATCTATTTCTTGGCGTATCGTATAAATTAGTCCATACAGTCATAATGTTGTTAAAATTGACATCTATCGGACACATTTTAATACTAGAATGATAACTATGATTATATGAATAAAGGAGATCTTGTAAAATGTCAATGTATTTATAAGTATTTTTGTGTGTAAAATAGCGCCACATTTTCATTTTTAATGTTCTTTGAAATCGTTCTACAATACTTGCCTTAATGTCAGGATTATTCGTTGTATAGTAGTTTATGTTTTTACTTTTAAAATAGTTCCTTACTTCTTTGGAAACGAATTCAGTCCCTTTATCAGATTGAATGTGACGCGGAGTTGCTCTAGCTTCGATAAATATGTCATCAAAACATTGCTTAACTGTTTCTGAATCCTTCTTTTTCATGGATCTAGCAAAAGCATACTTACTAAAGACATCAATAACACAAATAATGTATTTAAATCCATCATTATATTTACTATATGTACGCATATCACTTAAATCTACTTGCCAAAGTTCATTATAATTGGAAAGAATGTATTTGTTTCGTGTAAAACGCCTTTGAACTGGTCTATGTAACGTATAGGTTTCCTGAGACCGTAACCAGTTTTTTACCTCATCTTTGTCCATTTGACCATGCATTGCTTTAGCTAATTTGTCAATACTGCTGTAGCCAGCTGGATTAGAAACATCATAGTAAATCCTGTTGATATCTAATAAGGGGTCCATCTCTCCCAATCTATTTTCTTTTTTGACACTTCAGGAGTTTTGCGTGAAATTGGTGTAGAGGCTCCTTTTACTTGAGTCGATGTTGATCTTGTGTTTTTATATATTGGTGAATCTTGAGCCTTGTTAGGATGAAGATTATTTATATATTCTAGATTAGATTGATTGCCTATGCAAGATGCGGGAACTCCAATGTCATTTAACACTGAAGCAAATTCTTTCCAGCCAGTGGGTTTTATTTTTCGTTTGAGAGGTCTCACGGTGTCACTTATCAAATCAGTTATATTACTTTCTGGAATTACTTGATTATTCACTACGATTTCCCCTCCTTCTTTCCACCAAATCTTCGGTTTATTTTTTAAAATAGAATCAAGCAGGGAGCGACCTTTTTTTTGGTAACTTTTTGGAATTAAATTTACGATGTGAGATGGAGTAAACTGTTCAGGGTAAGTGCGAGTTAAAGGAGTACTAGTAGCGTCATATTCGTATGGATTAGCATTTGGTAATGTCACATTATAATCAGTTTCATCTTTTTTAACCATAGATTTATCCATATACTTATCATAGTCTTCATGAACTTTTTTTATATCATCAAGAATAATAGGTAGCTTGAACGGTTTCCGATCTGTTTCTGTAAAATGCAAAAAACGTTGCAGTGTTTGGGAATATAATGCCCATTTTTCACGATCTCCCATTTTACTTTTCAATATCTTTTGCATGTCTGCGTCTAAGCGAGATAATGAATTCAAAGGTGCATTGTCATTGTGTTTAAGCTTCTCAATGAAATCTGGTTCTACTAGAATCATTTTCTTCGTATTCTCCATTTTAATTATGTTAATGAGCTCAGTAAGCTACTTAAAACAGCACCTAGTATAATTGGTAAAAACGCACCACCCTTTTGAATTATAATAGTCTTCCTTAATTTTTGTTTACCCTTAGAAACTAATTTCCGTAATATATTTTTATGTTTATGTAACTTGATCTTTTCTGTATTGTCTAATGGAACTTTTCCCCTTAAAACGTTGTAAATGCACTCACAAATAATATTTATTTCATCTTCGTCACATGCTTTAAGTAAAGCTTTACGATATTTTGGTTTTAGCGTATGTAGAGCTTTAAGCAAATGTTGATGTGTGGTTACTCTATCAGGCATCATTTAGAACTGACAAGAACAGAATGATTACTTACATATTTAAACCCTTTTTTCGGAATATATACTGTACAACATTTGTCAAATGGAAATAACTTAGTTTTAAAACGACATATATCATCAGTGCTTTGTTTCAAATCGATCATCAGGTATCCATGGGCTGGCGTTGTTGCATCTTTGTAGGCTTCTTCAACAAATTTAGTATTTTCAGGATAAACTTGTCGAGACAAATACCGTATTTGAGTTTTGTCTCTAGGATTTTTAAAGTAAACAATGTATGTTGTGTTCAAAGATATGTCACGTTGTCCTCTCCCTTGATGAAATAGATTTTGAGTTATATAGAAAACGCTTAAATTTCTGTGATGGCTACCTTTAGTAAAAATATCAACAATACGTCCATCTGATTCTCTCATTAAATCATCTATTATAAGTAGTTTAGGTTGCTTCCCATCGAACAAACTTAAATCGGGAATACCTTGAATATAATCGATACCATTTAAATTATATAGTGGTTGCATTTCATCATAGCACCACAGCACTTGAGTGAATTCTGTATTACACATTTTTCCTACATTTTTCAGAAAGTTAGTGACAAAGTTTGATTTCCCACAACCGCTTGGACCAGCAATAATAGCTGTAAATGGATGGATAAAATGATACATTACAGAAAACGGTCTTTCTCCTTTAAAGACCGTCAAGAAAATAAAATTCAATCATAAGATTATGTATATATATATATACACATGCGCACCTTCTTGCACACAAAAATGCATATTTATTTAAAATTGTTTACTACATTATGAATAAGACAAAAACTTTTTTTAAATATATTTATTTATAATTGTCGAAAAATACTGATACACAAAAAAATATACATACAATTTCCATCGTAAAAATAGATCTCTTATATTATATCTTATTGTTTAAAACATACCTTTTTTTATGTTTTATTACAAAATTCACTTAATATTAAAACTAAATACATTATATCCCCCCCCCCCCCCCCTTTATTTCGCTACTTCAACTTATAGTGGCCCCAAGCTAAGGTGTCAAATGATTCTTGACAAAGATATCTTTTCGTGTCTGAATAAGATAACGAAATTTTATTGATTTTCTGTGTAAATATTACATGTTTTATCGATCGAAATCTGTGCATTTCTGATAATAAATCTTTCTTTTCATTTAGACAATCTTTGTAGTCTTGCAACTTAAATTTCTTAGTCACACATTTATTTACACCTTTAGCCTTGGCCACTATTTTTTCCTCAACATTCAATGCGTACATTTTAGATCTTAAACCCACAAATTCTTTCAAAATTTTACCTTTATTTTCGTCTTTGAAATATCCTAATTTTTTTTTATTTATACATGGAAAACCGTAAATATTATTGGGGTCATAGTCAGATGTATCAAAATATTTTTTCAAGTCATTTCTTATATCAGAATAGAAATCTTCTGTAAAAATTTGATAAATAAAACTGTCTGTATCTGTATATAACAATTTAACATTATTCCCGAATTTTTGTTGCATATATCCATAATGGAAGTCATACATTAAAGTTTTTGACAAGTCTAATATACAAAATCCTAAGTATATAGGCTTGTTGTATAGTAGACTAGTTTTCTTTAACTGTACTGCAGCTAAGCTTTCAGAAAAAATAGAAATACTATGGAATTCAGGACGAGCGATATAGCTTTCGATTCCTTTGATATGATCTTTACTTTCCCACTGTGAAAGCAAATACACATCCACTCTTTTCTCAATATTTTCCATCGTTTTTCCAAAAACTGCATTGTTCATTAACTTGTAGAAGTCCTTTTCGAATTCGGTTTCTGCAGATGTCCTTAACGTAGTGTTCAAATCAATATACTTTTTGAGCCAATTGGTTTGTTTAAATTTTAAGATTCTATGGACTTTTGTTAAATTTAATCCATTGTCTAAACATTGTATAAGATTCCTATAGTGTATAATGTATTTTATTTTGTTTTTCAAATTTGGAATCAATTTTTTTTGTTTACTTTTATCTATTATGTGCTCAGCACAAAATGGTAAATCTGAGTGAGAATCATGTAATGAATCTGGATATTCCAAATCGACTTCTAAAATGTACCCATAATCAGCATCGTTTGAGAGTTTAAAGTCCATAGCTGGGTCAACCCATTCAAATTCACCAACAGGAAGACGTTGCGACATCGCCCAACCATACAAGTTATTAGCATCGAGGTAGATAAGATAAGATGACGGTTCATTTGAGTCAAAGTCTGACATATAATAATTATTTGACTTAGCATAACGATTACTGCATTGTGATATACCACCTCGAAGCCCTTTTTTAACAAACGAAATTTTATCGAAATCTGTTAAAAGTTCAAGTTGTATCCCAGTCATTTTTAGCATAGCATCCCAGCTGAGACCAGGAGCTGTAAAATAATGAGCTGGGTCCAAGCTGTATGTATCAAGACACACTGAACGAAAATTTTCAAAGACATCGGTTAATAGGAGGACATCTGTTTTTAAATACAAGTTAGAATAATCCAACATTGTTTTACAGTTGAAATGGGTCCATACGTTTTGTGCATGTTGATAATCCTCATCTGTTATACAGCTATCTGTTAAGGCACTGTAAAAATCACTTATTTTAGGCAACGATGACGCTTCAAGAGATTTACTAGATTTCATAAACTCGTATGGAAATATACCCTTTTGCTTCAGAAGTTTAAAATCTTCGCATCTAGGGTATTGTTTCCTTAATTCATGGAATTGGTGTTCCCGAAGGTTTCGGGCTAATTTATCTAAACTACTCGACATGAACCTAAAGGAATCAACAAATCTAAGTGATAAACATTTTCCATCAAATTTAAGTTCTTTGCTAAATGAAATATATTTTTCTTTATTTTGAGGTATAATCTCGATGGGCCCTTTACGGAAATTCAATGCTTTTACAATAAAATGTGCGTCGTAATTACTTAGATTATGGAAAAATACTGGCACGAATGAGGGAGGTTTGAATTTATTATTACAAGCCTTATGTGTCACTCCATGGAATTTTCCTGTGGTCCAATCATAACTGAAAACGCTTTCAGATTCTAACGTCTTATTACATACAAAACACTTATTATTAGCTTCTCCAATTTTGTTTAAATCGCTCTGATTTAATCGAATGGGTTGTTTTCGAAAGCAAATATATTTTATTAATTTTGTTAAATCATTATAAAGAGTCTCCATAAATACTTTAGCACAATCTGGGCCTGTATATGATCGATAGCGTGAAAGACTATCATCAAATGAACACTTTATAAAATAACCAAAACTGTACACTTCATGTTGTTGAACGTTTTTTGTGTACGATTTTGATTCTTTCTTTTTGTTTGGTTTTGATTCTTTCTTTTTGTTTGGTTTTGATTTGTTAGGAATGTTAGGATCACAAGACGATATGGGATTTAAAAATGCCTCAAAATCTGCGTAAACAACAAACGGTAATTTAAGCTTACGGTGATATTTATCAAAAAAAATGTTATGGTTTGAAATTTCTTTACCAAACCAATCTTTATAATTCTTATCATGATTTGGGAGTTTAACAACAAGGTGACAACAATCATTTTTTTGATGATTAGTTAGTTGTTCATTTGAGTAAAATGCTAATAAACACCCATCACAAATGTGAAAGCTATAATTGGTTGTTGAAATCTGTCGGCTTACTAATCGAGATAGATTTTTTATATAACAGTAATGTCCCTGGCTACCATTAGATATGTAAAGTAAATTAATATGTGTTGACTTACGACATTTGGTAAAGTAAAGTGGACCGTTTACTTCATGTGATTTGGAATTTTCATTATATTGTAATCCGAAAACATTAATGCTTATATCATTTAATTTTTCAACTTTATGAACATCTGTAAGTTTAACTGGGAATGGTATGTTTGAAAATTTTAATTTGTTACGATGAGTAATATAGGACGACACTCTCTGTGAACTGTTCCTAACCGGATACAGCGCTGAAAGAATCGCCCATTTCAAACACTCGTGGTCATGGTTTTGGACGTTGATTATTGCTTTTTTTGTTTTAATATCATGTGGTAAATCAACATATGAAGAACCGCGTAATGGATTAAATTGGTTAACGTTCATGTCTAAGTATTTTATGTCTTTAAGACTCCATCCGCTGTCTTTTTTTTCAAAGTTTGAAATTTTATTTGTGAGTGAGTTTTTGAAATTTTCTAAAAATTCTTCTCTGTTATCACCTTTACAAATAGTCCAACTCAAAATATTAAAATCGAAATAATTGTTGATTCCTTTAGATTCTTGTATGAACTCTGCGTGTAATATAAAACTAATCTTGAAAATGGTTAGCTGTTGAATGCAGTCATCTATTAAATTATTTAAAGATGTTTTAATACTCTCAAAAAAAAGTTCTGGTGTCTCAAACTCAAGGTTAGTTTTTTCCGGATTTGTTATTCTATAAGTTAATAATCTATTCCCAAATGCAGTTTCAATAAGTTCAACATTGGGATAAGAATGCTGAAATTTTAAACTATTATTTTTATGAACATTACTTCTTAAATGCTGGGCGTAGTACCTCCTCGAACCGTTCTGTTTGCAGGTTTTACATTCGACGGTATCAACGATGACAGGAGTTGATGATGATGATGCAGCTATTCGAGAAGTTGATGGTTGTGGCTCCATGGCAGCTGCTGGATGCTGGCTTGACGAATCACATGGTTGAATGGTTTCTTCTGACATATGTTTTCTTTTTATTCCGCGTGTTACGCATCTAAAAATAAGAAAAAAGAATAGATTAAAATACATATGTACAAGAATGGATTTAAAAAAAAATATAGTACGAAAATTCACTTGTACCGTAATACCTGACATTAAATTTGACTGGCAAAGAGAACAATACGCTTCCATGGTTAATACACCATCTATCTCATCATAAGGTAAAATCGATGATCGTTTAACATTTACATGCCCACTACAAGGGGTGATAAAGGGTTTAAAATCATGATCGTGAGCTATACTCGGATCAAGTTTTCCACTGATAAACCACAATCTTAAATATTTATGAAAACTAGCCAATAACACTGATTTGCTAAACATTTTAATGTCTTCGCTAGTAAAATCCATCACGATGGTGAATGCTTATTAAATGAGGCAGATTGTTTGGGATTTTATTTATATTCGATTCATCTCCCCACTACTAAACAGTAATTAAAGTAAAACTGGTTAAACATGTTACACTCAAAAATTACTCACAAATTTTGCTGCTGATTCTCGGCTTCCAAACAACGTTCATAGAGTTCATTATCAAAAACTGACTTGTTGAGATCTGAAACGTCTTCACACCGTTCATAGAGGTCATCGTCGTATAGCGAGTTTTGTAGATCCATTTTTTACTCGTAGTTTCACTTCCACGGGTGCTGATACGGTATGGTTTCCTTTGCGTTGAGTAGCTATATATATGCCCAAAAATCGTTTGTTCGTTGGTGGGGGACTCTATGTGGGGGCGGAGTAAGGGATGATTTATTTAAATGGCTTTGCTTCGATGAAATATTTCTTACAGTCGTTTTTAGTTGCAATATGTTTAGTAATATTGTAAACTAATTCTTGTGTGTTGGAATAATGCTCATCATCTTCAGTCTGCGTGTAGTATTTGATCCTAGTATTCGCAAATTTCCAGTGCTGATCGTTTGGGATGCCTCGCAATTTTTTTATGTCATAGACGTCAATTTTAATTAGATGGGTGGCCTTTGAAACGTCATCTATACGTGAAGATATATAATTTGTACCTCCATTTGTCAACTGGGCAACAGTAGACGAATATTCTGCAGCTTGTTTCTTTTTAGGCTTTTCGAAAAATGCATCAATATTGTTGGCTCGTTTCTGGGTTCGGATTTTAAGTGGCTTTGAAACTTCAGTTTCATCATTATCACTCAAATTGCCATAATAATAATTTTTGAAAGTGCACTCTAGAGAATTCTCGTTTGAAATCTAAAACAAAATAAAAACAATTGTGAGAACTTGCCACAAATGGAAACAGGTAGATAATGTTTGTTTATAAACAGTCAGTTAATGTTCAGCTTACCTCCATTTTAATTCACTGCAAGTTGTAGAAAGATTTTCAAAATGAACACTAATTATGAAGAGTACCTACTCGTACTGCGGTACTTTAAACTACTTTTAACACTTAACACTGTTTTCAGACAAACACGTTTGAACGAATGACGGTTCCATCGATTTGATCTCTCCTTTTATTGAACAACACACACACACACACACACACATATATACGTCGCGGATAAGACAAAAACCTATTAAATAAAACAGACACCTGTGCGTTGCATGATTCGACAGGTTGCAACGTGTTTGTATCCGATCAGTTATTTAAAATGTTCTATACTTAATTGAATACGCAATAAAATATGAGACTATGACATTTTGTAATAATTAATAATATTTTATTGGTTTTCTATAACAAAAAAACCTATTAAATAAAACAAGCACCTGTGCGTTGCATCATACGACACGTTGTAACGTGTTTGTATCCGATCAGTTTTTAAAATGCTCTATAATTAAATATACAATAAAATACAGGACCATGGCATTTCGTAATAATAAATGATATTTTATTGGTTTTCGAAAAATGTTTTTTAGTTCTCACAACCCATGTCACATAACTTTATAATATATATTGCATTCCACAAAATGTAATTATTACGACGTGGGAAGCCACATAGCAAAAACTTTGACCTTAATAAAATAAATCGTTAACGACGGAATCACACACCTGTCAAAGCAAAAAAATGGGCAGTCACAAGACATGCGCCTTTATTTTCTCCATGAGAAAAAATCCACACGACACAAACAATAGCCGCCGCAGAAGCTGTAAGCATATATCTATTAAGGATAGAGCAAAAAAACGATCATAAAACCCTAAAAAAATCTGCTCCGCAGGATGCCGCCAAGTGCCGCAGAAGCTGTAATACCCTTACTACTAACTTATGTTCCACTGTAATATTGTTACCTATTGGGGATTGGGTCTACTTTACTCTCTACTAAAACTCGTTTAATTTGCAAGAAGGTTAATATGGTCTAGATTTTATATTATTACTTCTTCTAGATGAGTTGAGACTCGTACAAGATGGGACGTATGGATCGGAAACCCCGCCCACAGGTTGGTCCGGTATAGTTGGCGAAATAGTTCGAAAGGTAAGTTGGATGATCCCTCTTATCACCGGAACCTACCCGTGCTTCGTAATATCCTAAAATAATAGAAAACACTCAATTTAAATTGGTAAGTAAAAGAAAAGGTTTCCCAATAACTATTGTTTTATTCATTAATTGTATTGAGAATTAAGCAAATTCGTGCTTCGATTTAACAGGTAATATACATATATGGCGCTGAGGTTGAGCTCCGTATATAACGCGGAAGCGCGGTGGCACTATCAAAAGAAAAAGTTTGAGAATTGAGTGACTACATAACGTATGGTACAGCACCATCTATTTTACAAGGGCACGATTTTTTCATATACTTTACACATCTAACCTACAGACAGGGTTTAATAGTCTAAAAGGTTTATGCAGCACAGATGGTAAGCGACCGGACGGCATTACGCTGGTACCTTATGCAAAAAGCCGTAGCCTGACATGGGATGGGGTGCCACTTTCGTTAGCACTTTTGCACCCATTTCAGCAAAGTGGCAGCGATGCATGCCGCCGAAAATGCTGCGAAACTGAAAAATAACAAATATGCAAACTTGGTACCAGCGTACGATTTTGTTCCGGGCACTTGAAACGGCCGGACCATAGTGTGAAGAGGCAAAATACCTACTCATAAGAACTTTGGGGCGGGTTTGAGGGATAAGGGCTGCAACCTCCGTTTCGGTTCTTGTTACCTGGTAGCAATTATCGCTTGCCGTGCAACGTGCAACGCAGAAACGTCGGTAAATTTTTTGGCACGTTTGTACCAGGTGACATCGGAATAGAGCTTAGGTTTTTAGATAAGTTTAAACTAACCTATTTAAAAAAAAAATAAGCTCCTACAAAACGCTACTCTATATTACTTATTTTCTACACTTTATATACTTTATAAATGTACTTTCGTCGTACGTATTTTCCAAGCCGATTCTCTTCAGGCACTTATTCTACAAAAACCAACGAAATTTAGGTATTTGTACAGAAATCTATCTCTCACTCATCCTTTTGGTTATAAAACTTGTTACAAAAAGTAATCCATGCGAAGTAGAACAACCTGGAAACAAAACAACGGACCGAAAACCATTCGTAAATTTAATTTCCTTTCTTCTGTAACAATTGAAAGTTACGTGTTCCTAGTCCTGTAACAGTTTTCTTAATTAACTGGCATTCGTTCACGATCCAGACCTTTATTTATTTATTTATTTCAATTGCACTTAAAAGCTCAACCTCTTTCATGGGTTCACTGAGTGGTTAAAATCCACTTGTTTAATTTATACCTATTAAAATAGTAATAACTAAGAAGTCATAATTAGACGCAGTAGTTTTATAAATATTCTATATGTAAAGATAAATGAGGTTTACTTACGCGGTTATTAAAGACACTGTTCAGCAACCACCACAACATCATTGATTACGAATTTCCACTGAAAGCGACAATAGTTATTTTCATTTCTCATGCTCTGAAAGAGGGTCATTGTTGTTCTAAAAGGTGTGCAGAAAATGATACGCGTCTGCACTAGAGCATTTTACGTTCGAAGTACGATTTTTTTGATTTTTTTACGATAAGCAATTCAAATTTGAGTTTAAATGGATTTGTTATACAATTTCCATTCTGATATTTGACTCTCCATTCCATAAATAATGATACTTTTGCCTAAATTGTTAACCGAAAGTACCCTTAAGAAATACTATAAAAATGTATACTTGGTCATGTTTTAAAAAAAACACATGCATTTTACTTTCCTCGTATTCGAAATGAAAAGTAGAGTGTTTAACTCGGGTGAAAGGCATCATTTCAGCCTCGGACTATTGGCGCTCTCACTGTGTTCGAGCACCAAAATACCTCGGCAGAAATGAGTGCCTTTCATCCCTTGGTTAACAATCTACTATTGTTATACAAGGGTGCAAAGTTGTATTTTACCCGCGAGTGTGGAATTGAAACACGAGCAAGCGAAAGGATTCTATAGTTGAAAATAGAATCCTGAGCGTAGCGAGTGTTTTAACACACGAGAAGTAAAATACATTTGCACCCGTGTGTAACACAAAGATTTCCCCTCAGTATAGCGAGGAAAGTGCAACACAACAGGCGTTAGATCATCTTAATCAACTGGAATCACTCATTTTTTTACGATACTATAAGAAAAAACTCTGGAAATTCTGTACTTTTACGTAAGAAGTTTTTAAGTAAATTTTTTGTTGACAATGTTGACATTTCTGACGTATGAAATGTCAATGATGCGTTTAGAAATTGCATCGACTTAACTTGTGCGTTCAGAATTATATTTAACATAATTATTTAAAAACAACCGTTTATTATGGTATTTTAAGGTTTATGACATAAAATCATTAAATAAAGCTAAATCTGGTATTTTTTATTAGATTCTCAAACCATTTATTTAATGATAATTAATATCGAACGAACCATTATCATGAGCGTTTTACGTTTTGTTTCTGTCAAGCTACTTAAACACGCTCCATCCAAGGTCAAATTACTTTCCCCACTAGTGGATAAAATGCGTTTTTCCCCGCATGTTTTAAAGGATAAAAGACGGCTTTCCGAGCTAGTGAGGGGAAAAAGACTTTTAAGCTCTCAAACGATTGTAGTGGAAATCCGCATAATTATTATTCGGTTCTAAAATTAAGTTGTAGTAATAACTATGTATGTAGATGTACCTAATTATTGTATTAAAGTTGTCAAAGCTTAATTTTATTACACCTCATAGGTAATATACATCTTTTTAGGGTCAGTGTCGAGTGTCGACTTTGCGGTCGTAATACAGTCCTGGATTTGCAAGCGTCCATTAGTTACAAGGACAACTTACTTTGACGCTTTGAACCCTCAATTTTTTTGATTTCATACATACTTTTCTCAGATTTTCAATAGGTACCTACTGTTGCACTTTGTATGTACTCGTATACTTTAAATGTGGAACTTCATGAAAAATTACAAAGTAAAATAAATATAAAATACTTTTTTATAGTAATAATAATTAAAATGTAACTCAGTAATCCTTCTCTGTTCATTGGAACAAAGAAGGATTACTGAGTTACATTTTGGATTGTTATTACTATAAAAAAGTATTTTTGGCCCTTTTACTAAGATCGAAGGATACAGTTAATGGTCCGTAAGTAAGAGACTTAGATTATCGCTTCGATCCATAATCATAGAACCGACTCAACCTGTTCAAACGTTTGCGAATTGATTTATCTGTTGTGAATGAATAATTGGTATCCATGCATGCAAGTTACAGTCTAACATTAAATGAACCGCTCGAATGTAATAACTATGAAAATATAATGCATTATTGTCTAGCTGATCATACCGACTAAAATAAATATAATATTTATAATCTTCACTATCTATATGGCTTGTAGCACATAAGAATAACTCACTTAGTTTACGACTCCAAGTGCCGGAAAATATGAGAATATTCAGATGGTGCTCGGTGGTAAACAGGAAAAATGACACACTCGCCTCCTTTTATATCAAAGGAAAGCAGAATTTCATTAGAGTTTGAAGGTAGAGGCACGTAGAGAAAAAGTAAATCTCTTAGTTATAAACTGTACAAAGACTCAAGTAAGCTTAAAAGTATTTACTTGCCAAGATAAAATAATGCAGTTTATTGCGGCATCCATGTTTTCCGAGGGGACGTGCTTTGTCAACGTTCCGATGGACTTTTTATTCGAATCCAATTTCTACGCTGTATGAACGGTTTCTTCTATAAAATATGAGCATTTATCTACCGGTCACTGACACCACAAATATATCAATAATTTCTCGTGTTGAATATCTATTTAACGATTAAAACCATCTGGTTTTAACATAGAAAATGTTTATTAGGTCGTTTTCGTGGGTGTAATTCGGCTATATACAAACGCAGTGTTACAAAAGTTACAAAGATATACGAAAGGCAGTTGTATAAAAAGATGCAGGCACTTGCGGAGCATCGTAGGGTACTAAATTTTTGTAAAACGGTTGGTAACTATTTTTGGAAAATTGTAAATGGTAGAAAAAAGACAAAGTTTCCTGTTTTTTCGGACCGAAAGTATATTATTCTGAAAAAGAAAGCCGATATCTAAAGAACAAAAAAAAAGCTTCCGAGACAGATAGATTGTCTATCGTTTGAAAAAATTAATTTTGGAATCAGTTGAAAACCGTAGGCTGGGCAGGTGCCCTTATCATTGAATCAGATTAGTGAGATTCGGCTATATTTCCGATAGTTATGAAGATAGACGAAAGTCATTAATGTCAAAAGATGCGGTGCATACGGTATCGTATCGTAACTAATTTTTGAAAATCGATGTGTACATTTTTTTAGAATATCGAAAAGGATGGGAAAGACTACTAAATTTACCGTGTTTTCGGACAAAAAGTTGAGTAGGGTCTAGGTTCTAGGGTCTAAGGTCTAGGGTCTAAGGTCTAGGGTCCAGGGACTAGGGTCTAAGGTCCGGGGTCTAGGGTCTATAGTCCAGGGTCCAGGGACTAGGGTCCAGGGTCTTGGGTCTAGGGTCCAGGGTCTAGGGTCCACGGTCTAGAGTCCAGGGGCAGGTAAAATAAAAAATAAAATTGAATTCCCATTTCAAATGGACGAGCAGAGGGCTGAACTATATGTATACTCAGTACTTTTTATTTTCCATGTTCTTTTTCAATGTCATCCGATAGTTGCGAGTAGTGCGAAATCTGTATTTTTTTTTAAATTGAGCAAAATACCGACTTCGTTTATTGTAGAAAACTCATGAAAAAAAAAATATTTATAATAATTTCGAAAAAAACATATGCAAGTATGTTGGACGTTGCCAGGTTCGGCGTAACTAAAAAGATACGCCGCGTAATGAAAAGACGTCCAGTATTTTGTATTTTGTACGCACGTACATAAGGTTTTATTAGTCACATTCATGCTTTTTAGGGTTCCGTAGTCAACTAGAGGAACCCTTATAGTTTCGCCATCTCCGTCTGTCTGTCTGTCCGTGGCTTTGCTCCGTGATGCTTAGTGATAGAAAGCTGCAATTTGGCATGGATGGATATATAAATCAATAAACCCGAAATAAATAAATCGCAAAAAGTCCCCTTTATAGTAAAAAGACGTACAGCCACAGTTACAGGTTACAGTACGTATTACGACATTAAATAGGTTTTAAAGTTATTAGGCATTATTCGTGTAAATAAAGTAAAATGTAAGAATAAAATTGCTTATTTTACTCATTTAATTGTTATTTAATTTTCTAACAGCAGTTTCATTGGCTGAATGAGTAATGCCGTTGACTATTGGCAGTTTTAGAATGAAAAAGCAAACAATTCAAAAGTAAGAGGCAATCCCGCAGATTTTCATATTTTAATAAACAAATTATTTTTTAATTACTGCAGTTTTATTAATTAATTAATTAAGTTTAGTAAAATAAGGTTTTTTTTTTCATAAATACCGCAATTCAATGTTTTTTGCTATGGATTATTATGACCAGATTGATACTCCGATTGAAAGTAAGTTCTAAGGAAAAAATCATGGCTGATTATGCAAATTTGCCTTGTGGTTTTTGGTTTCCTCGTATTCGATATGGAAAGTGCATTGTTTACCTCGGGTGAAAGGCACCAAGCATCATTTCATCCCTTCGTTAACAATCTTCTATACTATTCTATACTTCTATACTAATAGCTCCAGTTTAGACTATTGTGACGGTAGGGTAACTACGGAACCCTACACTGAGCATGGCCTGAACATGCTCTTGGCCGGTTTTTTATTAAATATTTTTTTATTATATACTTTATTGTACACAAGAGTTTCTACAAACATGACAGTATGGAGAGGTCAAACTTTCGACCCCTAAACTAGGTAAGCGCCGTCCTGTGCCTGTGGGCTAGAGTTCGTCCAAATTCGATGTCGAAACAAAATGTTTAGAATCAGAATCAGAATATTTTTATTTGTGAAAATATAGATACAATAAAATTGTGGTGTTAAATTATGTACAGGTTTCTCTATGTTTACCCACGGGTGCAGGATACAAATTTAGGTTTATGTCGTGTAACAGCAGTAAGATAATAAAACATTAAAGTAATTGCTATAAATAGTTATTTAAATAGTTATATAGGAATACACTTTAATTATGTTAGCTAGTCAGTTGCCTTTGCCTGTGCTATTATAACGAGGAGATTTTCAGTCTCATTGTATGTTAAATTATGCAGCCAATTTTCTACTTAAATTTTGACTTCCCGCCTTGTCAGGCTATAAATTGTGATTAAATTATTGAAGTTTGTTATAAAGGCGTGCGCCCTGAGCTTCGATCTGTCGATGGCCAAACGCTGTGCGGCAAGACACCGTTTTACAGACAGGGTGTCCCTGTCGTTTTTGGGCATTAATATTATTGAATGGCACTAGTGAATGCTGTCTCAAAATTGTACGCAGCAGGTATTATCTGCCTTACAGAGAGCTCTTTGGACTAAGTAGAGTTGAGTTGTAGGATAGTCGCGTTTTTTGAAGTGCATCACTTTGAAGATTGCCCTTTGCGCTCTCTCTACCCTAAGCAGTATGGTTTTACAGGTTCCACCGCACACTGGGATGCAATAGGTGATGATACCTAGCTTGGCACAAGCTTTGATAGACTTGGCTTGGCAATTGACTAGACAGCTGAAATTTTCACAGATGATGTATTTCTGTTGCCGCTATAACAACAAATACTAACAACAGAATATAATCAATATTTAAGTGGGGCTCCCATACAACAAACGTGATTTATTTGCCGTTTTTAAGCGTAATGGTACGGAACCCTTCGTGCGCGAGTCAGACTCGCACTTGGCCGGTTTTCTTTTTCTTTTATCAACATTTTCTTAAGAAATTTCTCACTTGAATTCGGGTCTGTCGCTTGATGAACGGACAGGAAAAAAAATCCCTAAAAATATTTTTTATCATTTAGTTGTAATACGGAAAGTAATAACTTTTTAAAAAGTATTTACCACAAAAACAACCATAAAATTTAATAATTGTTACAGTACATATGGTGCTACTTTCTCGCACTAGTGCGTAAAAGAGGACTTTTCGTGCATATGTCGAAAGTTTAAAGGGCCATATGTACTGTAAAATGTTGTACGATACATGTGCGAATAGGTAATTCGCAACTCGTGTCGATTTAAAACACTCCCTGCGGTCGTGTTTTAATATATCGCCACTCGTTTCGAATTTCCTCTTTTCCGCACTTGTATCGTAAATAACTATACTCTTCGCATACTTGGCAACGTCCAACATACTGGACTTAGCAAAAGTGCCGTGTAATCGACAACGGGCAAAATACTGGACATTACACTGTCTTTTTAAGTTTGTTTTACCCATAAATACAACACGTTATTATGTAAATTATACTGCCACGTAAGAAATAGTTAGTAACCTACATGTTTTAATGCTGCATAATACTGTCATATAAAAAAAAATTAAATATGGGAAAAATGACAGTCTGTCGGATGCTTCCTTGCAAGTTCTGCGTTCTATAGGACTTTGACAAAAACATTATGTTTACACTGGTTCCCAATATTTTTTATTTACTTTAAAAAATAAGCGGTTTTGACTTATTTACAATATTAGTGATGGTAATTGCTATAACTGTTTCTAATTTTAGGTATCTATGTCAAACGGTCCCTGAGAAAAACGCATTTAACTGATTTGAAAGACCGAAGTGATCCCATAAGTGTTCCTTTAGTCAAAACAAAGTTTTGCACGGAACACTTACGACTTGGGTATTGAATTATAAAAAGGTAACAAAGTATAATAACAGTATTTTCTGAGTATAATATATACCCATTTGTATAATATATATGCTATCGTAATATCCCGTTTAAGTGAAAACGCATTTTAACCATTATGACAGCACTATGATTATAAAGATAAGTTAGTAATAATTAAAGTGAAAAATATACTTCATAATACGTACGTAGTTCTCATCTGCAACATAATATTAATTAAAGTGAGCTAAAAATATCCAAAGATGCTGGCCAAAGATCCGAGGTAGAAAATGCCTGTTTCCACTGAGGTGCTTTTTTCTAAAAACGTAAAGCAATACAATAAAAATATACCTACTGCAAACAATGTTCGGTGACTGACCTGAAACCGCGGTAGTATTTAATATACTTAAGTATGCTATTGTTTAGCGATAAACATTTTATTAAATGCTGTGTAACTGTAAAGTTGTTTTTAATTTCACGTTACCGACCGTCTCCAGTAAGAAATGTTTTAAATTAACAAACCAATTCGCAAAGTACTTAATTTGCCACCATTTTATAGTTTTAATCACTACATAGTATAAAACAAAGTCGCTTCCTGCTGTCTGCCTGACCCTATGTATGCTTAGATCTTAAAAACTACGCAACGGATTTTGATGCGGTTTTTTTTAATATATAGAGTGATTGAAGAGGAAGGTTTATATGTATAATACATCAGCATTGCACCCGTAGCCGGGGCGGGTCGCTAGTTTATTTTAATTCATTATTATTATTATAAAATAAACTAGTCTTTCAAACTTATATTTCAATTTTTCCGTTTTCGATTTAAGAACTATACACGGGCATTCCTAAGCATGTCTGGGAAAAAGGTGTTAACAATGCATTGGGCATATCGTTATTACAAAATGGTCAATAACGAAGTTCCTAGAAAAAAATATCAACATGAAAACTCGTAGCAAACTGAGAAAGAGATTCGGCTATATTTCAAAAAGTTACAAAGAGATACAAAAGGCAGTGGTATTAAAAGATATGATAGGGTAAAAATTTTTCGAATATCGGTTGGTAACCTTTTTTGGAAAATTGAAAATGGTGGGAAAAAAAGTCAAAATTTCCTGTTTTTTCTGACAGAAAGTAGATTATTCTAAAAACAAAAGCCGATATCGAAAAAAAGAAAAAATCCCGAGGCAGATAGATTGTCTATTGTTTGGAAAAAGAAATTTTGGAATCAGTTGAAAACCGTGGGCTGGGTAAGTGCCCTTATAATTTAATGATTATCAGATTAGTTACCCCGAATAGTGAGATTCGGCTAAATTTCCGAAACTTGAGCAAAGCTCATCCTCACTTCTTAGACACATGGCACACCATGAATAAGCGGGCATCCCGCTCGTTTCTTCCCAGAACGTGCAGAATGTGGAATGAGTTGCCTCCTGAGGTATTTCCTTTGTGCTACGACATGGGATTCTTCAAGAAGCGGGTATTTAGGGTTCTCAAGGGTCGGCAATGCTTAAGTGGCTCCTGTGATGTTGCTTACGTCCATGGGCGACGATGACTGCTTCCCATCAGGCGGCTCGTCTGCTCGTTTGCTGAATATCACATAAAAAAAAAAAACTTGTAAATATAGACGAAAGTCATTGATGTCAAAAGATGCGGTGCATATGGGGTATCGTATCGTACCACATTTTTAAAAATCGTGGTGTACTTTTTTTTGAATATCGAAAAGGATGGGAAAAACGACTAAATTTTCCATGTTTCCGGACAAAAAGTTGAGTTGAGTCGAATGTAGGGTCTAGGGTCTACGGTCCAGACTGTCCAGAGTCCAGGGTCTAGAGTCCATGGTCTAGGGTCCAGGGTCTAAGTTCCAGGGTCCAGGGTCTAGGATAGGGTCATTAAAAATAAATGGAACTAATTTCAATGGACGAGCAGAGGACTGAACTAGGTACTAAGTACTTTTTATTTTTGGTGTTCATTTTCAATGTTTGTAGCCAATTTTTGTAATCATAAATTGTTTACGTTATCGTAGGACACAAGATCGAAAGCAAAATATTTTTCAGCCTTCCCGTTCAATCTCGAAGGGTACGATGACCGCATCGCTCCCTTCAAGGTCCTTGTTTATTGAGTCTCAGACGCATTATTGTAGTTATAAAGGATTTGCGCCCCCCCGGTCGACGGACACTCGTTTGCTTTAACTTTAGCGGAGAAATTTGACGGTAAATCTAATATCCAGCGAAGGTTCCCTTAATCTCTTTGTCTTTACGAGAGGTTTCTTATGTGTACTTTATTTCAGACCCTGTCGCTACATTTAATGAAATATTTTGGAGAGTTAGTTTGACTTGGGTCGTACCTACATACATATATTAAAAATAGTATTATTATACAAGTATTATGTACTACTTATATATACAAGGTATTTCTTCAACTCTGAGACATATTTTGTGATGAATTTTAATAAGGTCGTACTGATCAACTTTTACTACCTACCGGTGTCCAGCAATACCCTGAGAATTATCCTGGATGAGGGAATTTACGAATTTAGACGTATTATACAGTCATGACTATACCTTAAAATGCCTACAGTCCGTTAACTCTGAGAATGACCTTCAGATTTTAGAAATATACATCGGGTCGAATTTCACTTACCAACCAACTTTTCGCACAAGTCTCATTTGGCCGAATTTCATTTCTTTACATAATCCAACCTAACCTAACCCAACCTAGTACGTCATTTTCATTTCCCAACTATGGGGTTGGGAAATGAAATGGTTGCGAAATAATTATTTGGTAAAAGTTATTCGGCCAAATGAAACTTGTGCGAAAAGTTGGTTGGCAAGTGAAATTCGGCAATACAATTTTCGGCGAAAAGGCAGGATACCTTAATATTCGGTTGGTGACTATATTGCGATTTGACTTTTTGTAATAATCTAAATGAAATAGAATCAGAATTTGAAATTCGTCCGAAGGTAATTTGAAAACAGAAAGTCACACCATCATTTACTACTTCTGGCGGAAATGATAGAGAGTTGTTAATACCAGTCACATATTTCAAATCATATGGTAAAATTATACAATTTTTCAAATTCGGGAGATCTTTGAATCTTAATATTTTTATAAATATATTTTTTGAAATTTCTGTTACTTCTGTCACCCGGTCTTGAATTTTATTAAAATATTTACAATTATCACTTTTCTTAAAAGTTTCCGCTTCTTTTCAAAAATATTTATATACTTTATATATGATTTCTCGTGATTGATTTTTTAGACGAGTCCCCATTAAATTAATTGCCGAAAAATATGAAATTAAATATTTACCTACTAGTTATGGTGGTATTAACTACTCTATATAGTTTAAGGCTGAAAAGACGACTGCAGTCTTTGGGTGTTGGATTGAAACTAAATCAGTAAGAGACTGTCATTTTCTATTACGCAATTACGTCCGATTTTACCCGAAAAACGAATGTCATTCTGAGAGTTAACGGACTGTACTTGAACTCACGACCATTGGACCACTATCCCAATGCATTGCCATCTGAGCTACTAAGACCACACCCAAGCACAGCAAATATTTCCACAATATGGACTATTAGGGAGGCACCCTAGCTACATCTAACCGTAATAGCGTTAACTTCTTAAACGGCTACACTTCTTGGGCTATTTAATGACGACCAATGGCGTGAGTTCAAGTCTCATACAAAACAGTAAATTTTTCCGCTTTTAAATTTATTCTAATCTTAAAACTATTTATGACTGAAAAAGGGGAAACGTGTTTTCACTATAACAATAAATACCTACATGATTATAATAACGTGACGTCAGCAAGACCAACCTTACAGACCACAAGTTGCGTGCAAATAAAGATTTTTCATTTATTATGTGGGTACTATTCTCTCAAATTGTACCATCGTCATCTTCCTCGCGTGATCCTGGCTTTTTGCCACGGCTCATGGGAGCCTGGGGTTCGCTTGGCAACGAATACCAAGAATTGGCGTAGGCACTAGTCTTTACGAAAGCGAGTGCCATCTGGCCTTCTGACGCAGAAGGTAAACTAGGCCTTATTGGGATTAGTCCGGTTTCCTCACGATGTTTTCCTTCACCGAAAAGCGACTGGTAAATATCAAACGATATTTCATACATAAGTTCCTAAAAACGCATTGGTACGAGCCGGGGTTTCAACCCGCTACCTTCGGATTGAAAGTCGAACGCTCAGTCTTACCGCTAGGCCCCCAGAGCTTTTTCTCAAATTGTACCATTACCTTATAAAAAGTTTCGTTATTAAGATATTGACAGACAACACACATCCTAAACCGTTGAAGGTATAGGATATAGGAGCTTCAAACTTGAAACACACATTTGAAACATAGTAAGAGTCCCATTACGTTACGAATCATTTTATAAAATTTTATCCCTATGATAATGAAAATGGGGTTAACAGATTTTAATTATAAGTAATTGTTCTGAGCGGGGTGGGGTTATAATTACATTATAATAATTCTTAATTTTGATTTTAATGCATGAATCTTATTTTCTTATCCAAATTTATCCTTCTGTACGATTATGTAATGATGGTCGGGTTAGTCTACGTCGTTTAGCGTGCAAACGACTGCGCCTTTCTCTTTCAATAGCACGGTGTTAAAACCCGACAATTATTTGTAACGTAGATAACACCATCCTACTCATGCCTATACAGCCTGCTGAAGTAGAAAAAAACCCTTTTATTTAACTTTAACTTTCTGTTACTCTTGACTTAAAAAATACAGTTAGGTAATTAAGTAATAAAAACCGGTCAAGCGCGAGTCGAACTTGCGTTTCAAGGGTTCGCACATTTTTTTACAATTTTTGTAGGGTTCCGTACCCAAAGGGTAATAACGGCACTCTATTACTAAGACTCCGCTGTCCGTCCGTCCGTCCAGTAGTTTCGGAGCAAAAAGACTGTGAGAGACGCCGACAGACGGACGGACTGACGCATGAGTGATGTTACAAGGGTTCCGTTTTTTTTCCTTTTGAGGTACGGAACCCTAAAAAAAAATTCATTCATGTTTGCTTGACAGGAAGCGGATATCGCTGTGGCTCCTTTGGCTGTGACCCCCGAACGTGAAATGGTGGTGGATTTTAGTGAAGCTTTCCTTTCAATGGATTATCCAATCAGCCACGCAAAAACTCCCAAGCAACTGGCAGACACTTTCAGTTTTCTTCGGCCGTTGTCAAAGGAGATTTGGGTGAGATAATTAATATACAGGCTGAATTATTCCCATGGACTTGCTAATGTGTGTTATTCTCTCATCATCATTAACTTAAAAGATTTATTCTCTTGTCGGTGGAGTATCTTCCAGCTTTCCCTATCCTGCGCCAGCTCTTTGACTTTGATACGACCCGACCCCTACTTTTTCTTTTACTTGTTCTAAACAGCTGCGTCTGGGTTATCCTCTACCCCGCTTGCTTCCTATCCGCCCCTCCAGGATAGTTTAAAAGAAGTAGTCGTGTCGTATTAAGTAGTAGTTATTTTTTTACAGAGGTGAATATTTTTCTTCAGTATCCCGTTGACCACTAACGCTGTACAGGGTTCGAAACGTCGGGATTCGTTTTATTTTATGAGTAACCGTCGCGGTAATCGAAAACGTTCGAAAATCGAAAACCTACTATTTACCTATTCAGCTGTCTGTCAAGCAGCAATTTACTACATTCTTTCCTACATTCATAATTATTGTATTGTAGTTCATTAGTTTAATTAATTATGTTACTAAACTGCCCCGTAACCGACCCCATACATTAGGTATATCTATACGCTTTCTATAACTATGCTACATATAAATACATGGCTACGGATATAACTGTCTTGTATCACGGATGTTACCAGGTTCTATTTACTAATACTTGTAATGTTGCAGCTTTGCGTCCTCTTCAGTTTCTTTGCAGTCAGCATAGTACTATTTCTTGTGTCAAGATTTTCACCTCACGAATGGCGGTCGGTTTCTATAACCGACACTCATTTGGATCACCCAATAAGCAGCGCTAATGAGGTAATTAAACGCTAAACTTCTTTCATCGTTAATTAAGCCGAGTTCTACAGAGAAAAAAAAGTTACGATAAAATATTAGTTCCTAACCCAAAGAATAACACAGACTTTATCGAAGCTAGTACATTAAAAAATATATGGGAAGTAAATCGCCCTATTCAAAAGTAATACAAAAATCTTACCTCGATTCTTAAATATTACTCGTACATGACAACGTTGAATCAGTAACTTCACGTGTAATTAATAATTATGCAGAATCAAGTAATGTGTATGTTTATTTTTTCTAGATTATCCTGCACAATGAATTCAGCATATGGAATTCGTTTTGGTTTTCGCTTGGCTCATTCATGCAACAAGGCAGCGACGTGGTTCCAAAGAACGTATACTTTTTTCTGCATGCATGCATGTTTTATATATATATTCAGATTTTTTTCCGCTTTAACCGACATTTCTTTAATCGTTTATGGATACTATTATTAGGAACATGATGGGATAAGCCGTTTTATGATTATCGCAAGTCTTCCTTTGTTATTAAAAAGACATGTGCTTTGACGATAAGCCCTTTTGCTTGTTAAAATATACAAAAAAACCGGACGAGTGCGAGTCGGACTCTCCCACCGAGGGTACTTTTTAGAATTTGTTGTTATAGCGGCAACAGATATACATCATCTGTGAAAATTTCAACTGTCTAGCTATCACGGTTCTTGAGTTATACAACCTGGTGACAGACAGATGGACAGACAGACGGACAGACGGAGAGTGGAGTCTTAGTAATAGGGTCCCGTTTTTACTCTTTGGGTACGGAACCCTAAAAAACTCCCTTTCAAATCCGCCTATTGTGACGGACTACCACGGACTGAGATTGGCCCGACATACTCTTGGCTGGTTTTTTGATAATATGAAGCTATGTTATTTGTTGCATCTACTGAATTTCACGTATGAACTGAAAAATAATAAAACAAATTAAATAAATAAGTAGGTACTTATAATAATCACAAAAGTGCGTTGCCAACTTACCAATATTGAAGTCACAAGTAATGCGGTTAATATAGGAACATCGGCGTTGGCAATAGAAGTTAGATTAAATTCCATGTGTTAAATCGTGCGTGGTTGATGTAGGATAGTTAGTATATTGTGTATATAAGCGAACGCCCGAAGAGGGAAGGCCCGATGATCACCTTGTTATACGGATACGAGACAGTTCACTTGTATTTACTCTGCATTTCACTTCCTCGCTATACGTCATAATCATAATAATAATCATTTATTGCAACATTTATTTATTTATCGTTTACAGACTTTCGTAGATTACCCTTTATAAAGCTATTAAATAAACAAATAAATACGACAAGAACAATAAAGAATAATACTACAGTTTCTGGTCCAGATTAAGAAATTAAAAAATGGTAAATGCCAAGTATATTTGTTAGCTGAAGCAGCATATTTTAAGTACCGTAAAATGGGGTGAGTAGGGTTCGCGGGGAGAGTTGGGTTATGAATGGGGAGAGAAAGGTTGAAATAGGGGTTAGATGGGTTTTTAGGGCTACTGCTACAAAAATAATGTATTCCAGTTTAAAATGGAGCTATAGTAATACTCATAATAAAAAAAAATGATCTAACAATCTTCCAAAATCACCTTTGTGTGAAAAACCATCTCACCCTAATTACGAGGGTCTACGGGGTGAGGTGGTTTTTCCTGTTTAAGTTATGAAATGGAACTACCCAAAATAAAATAAAAACCATTCCGTTTGCATATGTAAAAATAAAATGTTATCAAGGTTTGAATGTCAGTTTTGCTCCTACTCACCCCATTTTACGGTACTAGGTGTTATAATTATGTAGTATCTGGGAGACCGAGCTGTCTTCGGAAAACATAGCATTATCTAGTTCGTAATATCGTATCGTAGTATTCTCAAATTGGTTGTATGTTTTTTTAGGGTTCCGTACCTCAAAAGGAAAAAACGGAACCCTAATAGGATTACTCGTGCTTCTATCTGTCTGTCCGTCTGTCACAGCCTATTTTCTCCGAAACTACTGGACCAACTAAGTTGAAATTTGGTGCACATATGGAAGTTTGTGACCCAAAGACGGACATGTAACGTAAACAAATGAATTTTAAATATGGGGGCCACTTTTAGGGAGTAAATGAGAAAATTAAAAAAAAAATTTAAACTATATCATGTTACATATCAAATGAAATAGCTCATTATAAGGATCTGAAAAAATTTTTTTTTTGTAATTTTAAAGTAAATAGTTTAGAAGTTATTTAAGAAAATAGCCAACAAATTACCATTCCCCCTCCTCTATCTCCGAAACTACTAGGTCAAAAATGTTGAAAAAAATACACGAAATAGTTCTTTACCTCCAGATCACAGGAAAACCTATTAGAAATGTGCAGTCAAGCGTGAGTCGGACTTCATTATTTAGTTTTTGATCCTACGGATCTTTTAAAAACATTTCACTCACGTTTCACATAAAAAAATATTGTTAAAAATTGTGTAAGGTCCGGAACCCTTGGAACGCGAGTCCGACTCGCACTTGGCCGGTTTTTTGTACAGTGATTTTAATTTTCATCAACAAATCAAGCATTTACTTTCAATAAACGTGACATTTGATGAAGTAAAACTCCTGAAAAAGTCTAGAACGGAACATCTCAATACGTATTTCATGTTTGGCAATATGGCTTCTTCGTTAACTTTGTGACTAAAGCAGTTAAAACTGTTTTAAAGCAATATTTTTGCCTAGGTCGAGTTCTTATGATAGATTCCATAAGGAGTTGCAAGAACGCCTCAACTCTTATAAGCATACCTACTTAATATAGCAATTTCTTTTATATTTATCTAAAAACCAAGTATTTGCACTGTTTCAAATACCAAGTATTTGTATTTGAAACAGTGCTACTTGGAGACAGAATGGAACTCCTCCGCGACAATTTTTTAACATATACGTATTATCTAGTAATTGTTATGAGAAACTACAGTTTAAATTATTTAAATGGTATTTCAAACTGTTTTGTGAAAGCAGTTTTTTACAAGGTTTTTATTAACTTGCAACGCACCTACATAATGTATGTATGTATGTACGGGTCAAATCTTGCAAGTTAAATTTGACCCACTTGCCGACTTCCAATAAAGCTGAAAACTTGCATACATATGTAAGTCGGGTGACAGTGCCATATTATCGTACCATCGAGCTGATCTGATGATGGAGACAGGAGGTGGCTATAGAAAATCTGTGATAAAACAACGCAACCTAATTGTGTTTGGGGTTTTCAGAAATGTCTCGATGAGTATTAGTTACCTGCGGAAAGAAAAGTACAGTCAGCTATAAAAGCTTGTACCAAAAATAAAATGCTTGCCAAAAACTTATTTCTCCTAAAGATTATCTCCGATTATTAACGCCCTATTTCATTAGATAACTATATATACCTTAGCTTATTACTAAAAGCTAAGTACCCTTCTAACACCATAAGTAGGTATACGAAAATAACTCGGATCGACACTAGACCAATAAACTCTAATTAGTACCGTATGTATGTACCTTGAGTAAAAATCGAAACCCTATTACTGTTTAAGCTTTCGCAGTCAGTGTGGCCGTCCATCTGTCCGTCTGTCTGTCAGTGGACTCACCTTAAGAACAGTTATAGGTTAAGAATTACAGTTATTTCACTGTGATTTTTACTGGTAGTCATTATATTAAGACACAAGCATCTTTCCACTCATCGATTCTTTTTCTACGTCATCAAGAATTAAATTAATCTTATGGTATTCTTGTAGGTCACTCTCGGGCAGAATTGTTGGCACGGTGTGGTGGTTCTTTGCTCTGATACTGGTCTGTTCATACACGGCAAACCTGGCTGCCTATCTTATAGTGGAGCGCTTATCAGAGCCAAGCCAGTCCATCACCTCGCTACCAAGCATGCCACAAACCCAAGTAAGAGACATGCTTTTTACATCAGGTAACCTTCTTTAGTGTTAGCCCCTATGAGCAAGGCGATGGTAAAATATTGTAATTTTTGTTCTGCTAACAATCTTTTGTAGTGATATTGTTTACAGAATACATTTTAATTTCATAAGCACTTGTCAATGTAGCAATTGAAACGTGTTTTATTGTTGGCATTTTTTTGGTGAGAGTACGTAAGGAGTTTTTACAAATTTAATAATCAATCTCGAAAACCTGTTTCAGACTCTTTTAGGCTCCTTCTTTTTGTTTCAATTTTCGTGTCTACTACGTCATGTCCACAAATAAAATTTGATGTACTTGAACGGTCAATTTTATAATACTTTATTATTGACGGTAGCATTTGAAAACTAACTAATAATTCTTTGTAGGATGAGTTCAAAAGAGTCCAGATAAAGGATGACTCACGCTAGACCGGGCCGGGCCCGGGCCGAGGCGTCCGACATGTCATTTTCTACGACGGCTGATCGGTGATCACGTGGTGCTTTCCATAGAAAACGAAGCGCCGGAAGCTCAAGCCCGGCCCCGGCCCGGTCTAGCGTGAGTCATCCTTTAGACAGGATTTCAGATTAAATAAAATAAATAAAATTAATAAAACGTCACTACTATCATAAGTATAAATACGAATAGGTACTAATAAATGTAATACATAAAATTATCATTCAATACTGTTTTATTAATAAAATATTTTTTTCAGCAGAACAGTATAGACGCAACAGTCTTGAATGAGGATCTTGCCCAATTCTCATTTGAAAAAGAAGGGCAATGCGGTTCCACGCCACGCGCTTGTCGCTACAAACATGTCAACTTTGCTATCGCCACTGCCAAGGGATCGCCCTTAAGGTAAAGTATCTCATGGATCTCACGTTAATATTCAGCAGGATTTATCAACAGCGGTTTATACATTAACTAAATGCAGATTTATTACAACACAGAAAATATTATAACATATACCAAGATTGTATAAACGTACGTATTAACATCGTACGATTGTATAAACCTAAAGACATTCTTTATAATAATCTATTTAAAACGAGCCTGTTACGAGTAGCTTAACTATTGTTATTTTGCTTAACTTAATACCCACTACCATGACCACATATTTAATTTATACTTTTATCAAACTAGCTAACTCTATCCAATTAATCCGAGATAACTAAGCGCCACTAAATTAATTTAAATAAACTACCAGCTCCGTACATAACACTAACTTTACCCGCATGGAAAATGAAAGTAATTGCGAGTGGGTGCACCTCGAAACTGCACTTTAACTATCCATGCTTCACCCTGATTTCCACAGCATGGTTGCGGATAAAAGGGAGCACTGAAGCATGCGATGCTCGCGGTGAAAGTGACACCAAATATAATAAATATCTAGTGAACATCGATGGAGCGGTAACGTACGGCTAAACAGTCTAGGCATTATTTCAGATTTCACAGAACAAGGAACAAGGAACTAATTCAAGGAAAAAAGGGCGTTTTGTTGAATAATATCTTTGGTTATACGAAAAGGGTAGAGAACATCGTATATTCGTTAAAGATGTTTTTTTTTTTATTGTGTACAGATTAATTTTAAGAAATCTAGATGTAGGTAATACTCGCAAGTTCATCACTACAGTAAACAAAAATATGTAACCTTCCTCTTTTTCATCTTTCTCATCAGGCGTCACTCACTCCGCATTGTAGGTACATTAGTTACATTATGAGTACACTTCAAATGCATAATCGTTAGGGCTCGCGTACGTCTTCTTATGGTAGACGCCTTTCGATATCGCTATTTTACTTTATTCACGACCGATATTCCCGTGCCATAACGTGAGAAATAATAAAATAATTAGCCCGTAATCGCTAAATAAATAAAAATGAAAAATCATTTATTTCAAGCTTTCGCTCATATCACACTTACATATTATTGAGTTTAAGTATAAAATTCAGACGAAATTGGACACACATAAATTGAAATAATAAAATACAATCTTGCCTTTTATCAAATCACATCATTTATTGAGAAATATGTGAAGTAAGTTATCTAAATAACGGTTACAAATATATGTATATATATACAGGGTGATCAATCCAAATGGGTCGGTATGGAGAAGTCAGTAACTATGAGAGATAGCGACATCTGTTCTTAGGTACCATGGCTTCGATTTTAGATTTAATAATAATGGCATTCAAAAAATAATGGTCAAATTTCATAGCAAAATTTGGTCCTTTTACTTTCAGGATCAATTATACAAACAAATACTACACGCGGTTACATAAAGAATATTGACCAGGTTCGATTCCCGGTTATGTATGAGAGTTTAAAAAAAAGTCATCCAATGTCATTATTATTAAATCTAAAATCGATGCCATGGTTCCTAAGAACAGATTTCGCTATTTCTCTGTTTAGTTTGATGTCCAAATTTCATGAAAGATGGCGCTGTTACAAACGCAAACTAGGTAACGGTAGTTCATCCTAGATTATTTATATAAAACTGTCAAATAAGAAATTAAACGATTGGTAACGTAGCAACTTGTATCTTTGTAAACACTCATAGTTTCTGACTTCTCCATACTGACACATTTGGATTGATCGGCCTGTATATAGGTATATATATATAGTCCTCCTCGCCGTGTCCGACGACTATCTTTAATCGGGTACATGGAACGCTCTAATGTGGCTTGCGAAGCCAAACTTGGTTATGAAGATGCGATTACATGGTACGCAATGGAGCTGGCCGGCTGAGGTGTATGTAGATATACGAAGGCTTCGGACGCGGTTACAAATAAGAAGTCCCTATCACAGTTATGAACCCCGGCCGGGATGAATGCTGAAGGTTTATGATAGATTACATAGTAAGGTCGGTAAAGTAAACATAAGACAAACCCTTTATTTTACTTGCGCGAGCGGAGCCGCGGGCCCGTCTAGTACTTATATACATGTCAATTTTGGTTATATTACAGATATCGTCTGCCATTTTGTCAAAATCTGTCTTTATTGGTTCTTCTTTCTTATTGGTTAAGTAGTATGACTTAGGGCCACTTGCGCGTTCATGGGTTAGCCAACTAACTCGGAGTTAACAATTTATATACAGGGTTAAATTGTACTGTTAACTCCGGGCTTAACCGGGTAAGTGGCTGTTAGTGACATAATTCAGAAAACCCATTAATCCCTTTCGTTTTACCATCGTGATTTACTACGATTTACGTACCCAAACAGTTACTGTTTCGAAAAATAAATAAATTGCGCGATTGAAGTAAAACTTCTTTGAAAATGACGTTTATCGCTATGTTGGCACTTAGACGTGTGTGTCACTACTGAGCGTTACTTCCGTCAGAAAAAATCTGAGTTACCTTCTAGTCGCGCCTTTTAGTTTGACTTAAAAAATCAACGTTAATCATTTAAAGTCGACTATACAGACACCAAGAAGTTTTATAAGTTTTAATCTTGTATACCTACCTAGTGAAAATGAAATTGTTTTCGTCACGTACGTACTGGTATTAAGGATATTTCAATTACAACACGATAATGATACCGTAGACAAACTACGGCCCACTCTGAGAACGAATAGTAGTTTCATGTAAAACTGACTTCATCTTTTATCTAAGAAAAGCTCGAGAAATTTTCGCTAAAACTTTACAGCAACATTTCAAGCTATATAAAGTAAACTCATTTGCAGTGTAATAACTAGACCTAGTCCGTTGGGAAAAAAGAGGTGCAAGTTACTACGCGATGGCTCACCTGATTATATGATGAAGATTTCACTATAATTAATGCGGCGTTTGCAGTAAATAGATACTATTTATGTTATGTTTTTGTATATTATAAAATTATAGGATGTAGTGCCATATTTATGTCATAGTGTGCCACATATGTGATTACAGATACATAACATAGTCTAACATTTTCACTACAATTGGTCTAAGTTCTAACAATGTAGAAGAAAACGTCCAAAAGTTTCACAATGCACAGTTGATTTTAAACTGCTCTAGATTGAAAACTACTGAATGGATTATTCCAAACCACATATCAAGTGACTGTGAATATCCTCTATAATAATTGTATTATAATGTTCTAAAATAATTAACGAGGAATATTAAAAAATAAAAAAGTACATTAATTTGAATAAAATTTTCTGTTATTGGAAACTTCAAAAATACTATTTGTTTCATTGAAAACATACCATGTGGGGTATTAAATGATTTATGGGTAGTAAAGCGCTTTATGAGTAAATTCCACTACTTCGGCGTTTTAAAAAAATAATTGGCGTTTTCATAAAATGTGTTTTACCTAGTATTGAAGATGTTATACTTAGTGTGTTATATATTTGTGATGATCTACTGACAAAGCCCTTTCTTCTTATACCCCACATGTTATGTTCAAAAGAAAAAAAGTTAAAAACTCTGTAGTGCCGACTTTATGGCGTCATAAAAACTCATTCCACCACTTTAAAAAGCGACAACATGCATTTTGATAATCAGTAGACCATGCTGATACCACTTGTCGGTATAAATCTTTTCAGTCCTACGAAAGTTGCTCTTCTTAAACCTGGCCACTCCACTATTAGGTATATAAGTATTATAATAATAGTTATGTTTCCAATTATAATATTAGCTATGCCTATTAGTAGCACAAATCAAAGTACGGGTAAGTAATTAACAAACACGACTGTTTTTTTTTTTCATATTTATGAACCATTAGCACGAATAACGGGATTACATGAACACATATTACTAAGGACAGACGCAAACTTCGCAGTAAATTTTCAGTGTAGGAAAGCTCCCAGTTCACACTATCCGGCTGAAATCTCGTTTCTGCGCGGTAATTCCCAGTTGAATACTGAAAACTCGTAAATTTACATGGGTCTCCCGTCAGTGGGGTACTACTCTCTACTCTCTACATATCGAATTTATATCCACCTACTGTTCCGTTTTTACGGTACGTGTGGCAAGGACGTGATTTTTAACGACTGTCTAAAAATTTACATTTTATATAACACGTACGGTTTATTGCGCTGTAGAGAAATAAAGACACTTTAGTGGGAATAGAGGTGTGTATAGTATACCTAAACGATGTTTTTCCAGAATGTCACAAAAATACAAGATGGTACCTAGGTTTGAATATGAAATTTTGAGAATTTTAAGGGCAGTGGTCCTAATAATAGTAACATTTAACACATAGTGCGAAGACACTCTCTTTTGCTTGTTACATCGAACTGCAAAATTGCATGGATATATTATGAATGAAATCATTCTCAAGGCGCTCCTATAGTCAAGTTTTAGGGTTTCGAGGGGGTGAAGCAGACGTAGTGGTAGAACAGGCAGGCGGGAGCCCCGCGCGCCGCGCCGCACGATTCCCGCGCAACACGTCGACGTCCTTATTCTGACGCCATCCGTATTCTGACTGGTTAGTTCCGGATTTTATTCCGGAAATTTAATATATTGAATAAGATTAATATATTGACGTAATAAATAAAATTGAAATGGAAAATTGAATTGAACTATAAATTGATTATAGGCATATTCGTATTTTCATGGGTATTTAATGAAATTTAAAATGGTAGGTTATGGTTGTAGGACGGGGAGGTGAGGGCGATGATAAAAGGCGGCGTTACGTTAGGCGCGTGTATTACCAACTTGGAGGTTTTACAATATTAGCACTCGCTTGCCGAGCAAGGCCTAGCAGAGGTAGGCGCAAGCTTGACCAGTGGAGTTTTCTACGGCAGAGACACTACAACACTTCAGCAATGGTGAAGGTGTTTAGCGTGCAGTACCGAGAACCTACTTGCATTTCTCCTCAAATAATCATCGGCCGTGGGCCGAGGGTCATGTTTCTACGTTGTACAGTCGTTAGCGAGATCCCGAAATCGCCCCAGCGCCGCGTCGCGTCGCGTCGCGGAGAGAAGCCGAATTTTGTAAATTCCGAACCACATGATTCCGATTATAACAATTCCGATGGTGACAAACGCCGAATTTTACATTTACGATTTTTAAATCACGAATTCCGAATTGCCATTATTCCGAAATTTTAAATTCGGAACCACATAATTCCGATTAACAACTCTGACAGTGAAAAACGCTGAATTTTACATTTACGATTTTTGAAATCACGAATTCCGAATTGCCATTATTCCGAATTTTATAATTCCGAATTGACGTTATTCCTATTTTAAATATCCCAATTTTTAAATTTCTGAATAACGATATTCCGAATATATTGTTAAAGTTCGTTTTCTTGAGGGTCGCAGTTCTAATCTAACCTAATCCACTTTTCTGGCAACAGTTCGTTTTCTTGGGGGTCGCAGTTCTAACCTAACCTAACCCACTTCTGACAACAGTTCGTTTTCTTGGGGGTCGCAGTTCAAACCTAACCTAACCCACTTCTGGCAACAGTTCGTTTACTTGGGGGTCACAGTTCCAACCTAACCTAACCCACTTCTGGCAATAGTTCGTTTATTTCGGGGTCGCAGTTATAACCTAACCTAACCCACTTATCTGGCAACAGTTCGTTTTCTTGGAGGTCGAATCTCCGAATCCGAACTTATTTATCCCGAATTTTTATGCCATAAATATTTTATGCCGAATTTAACGTGATACGGCACGACAGGCACCCGTAATAATTACTAAAACGTGAGTCTTCATTTGAATATCACGAATTTCATTTTTCCGACCTTACAAAAGACCGAATTTCTGTATACCGAATTACTCAAACGAAACGTGTCTTCATTTGAATATCACGAATTTCATATTTCCGACCTTACAAAAGACCGAATTTCTGAATTCCGAATCTTCTTAATTCTTATTTCCGATCGGACAATGGTTTATCGGAATTTAAGAATTCGGAAAAACATTGGTGTTAAATCGGAACTTTAAGCTTTCGGTAAAATGAAAATCGGATTTTAAATTTTCGGAAATACCACATTCGTGATTTTCTTCCATCGTGTTTTTAAAAATCGTAATTTTGATATTTCGGACTTATAAAAAATCGGGATTATGAAATTCGGAAAAACATACTTCGGAATTATTGGGTGTTCCCGTACACCCTACCTAGGGGGCGTAGTCTCTAAGAATTCCCAGTGCCCCTCCCACCGGTTGGCCACGGCGACATCTATTAAAGACTGGCTTGTTTGTCGTACGTAAAATACTTGAAGTTGTAGTGAAATCCGTAGAATATTATAGAAATAATTTAATAAGTAGAATACACGTTTACACAATGAGATCTTAAAGTGAAGTAATGGAACTCTGATTGTTTGTATGAATGATCATGGGATGAGCGATATTGAATACCTCCTGTATGAGCGTTTTTAGGTAAATGGCCTCCTTTCAGGCTTCAGCTAAAGCTATGTACTCAGCTTTTGTTGTTGAAAGGACGACTGTATGTTGCTTGCGAGCTTCCCAAGAGATTGGCCCTCCACTCACCAGAAAGACGTATCCAGTATAGGATCTCCGGTCAATAATACTGTTCCCGAAGTCAGCATTCGAATATCCCACGACATTGTTATGGCCGTTACGTGTGTATGTTAACCTCAGGCGGCAGGCCTCAAGGAAAAAAACCATAACTGACAAAAAGTAAGTTTCGAGAAAAAGCCAAAAAACTTTGCGCTCCTGTTAAAATAGGTTAAATTCAAAGTACAAAGTTGAAACTTTTGTTAATGAACAAAGTAATAGTGTAGAATTTTTATGCATTGTTAATTATTCGATTATCTATTTATTTAAATAAGTTATTTAGAAAAAATAGTTACTGCCTCGTAAAACAAATAAAATAAAAATATCTTTACTAAGATTAAATGAAATAAGTGCGTACTTATGTTTTTTGTGTTAGTTTTGCACTACGATGTCTAAGAAATAAAAGCACAAGTATACGCAGTTGTGCTTATGTTACTAATCGATCTAGAAGCTGAAAAAGCACAATTGGGTACTTTGTGTTTTTTTTGCTTAGTTAAAGTAATCAAATTATGATTTATCTCGTTAAAGGAATTCATTAAAATACGATGAGGAATCAAAATTATTTATTAAAAGAAAACAAATAAAATACTTTTAGAGATCTTTAAGTAATTATGTAACACAAAACTAAAATTAAGCACAATTAGATTGCACTAAGTAATTACTAATTCTTTGAGATACCCTTACATATATTTGGGTAATAATGTAATACAAAACTAAAATTTACCACAATTAGATTCCACTAAGTACAGATGCTTTTAGAGATCTTTAGGTAATAATGTAATGAAAATGAGGTATAATCTAAAGATCGATAATGTCACTACTAGAGGAATTTAAAATAAAAATTGCAGGTGGTCAAAAAACTCATAAAACAATTACGATCATCGCCAGGCTCAAATCCGAGTATCGTCGACTTACGAAAATTGCTTCCAGAATACGAAAAAAACAAAAACATTAAGATGTCACATCAGTCATGCTCCCTATTACGAGTTTATAAAAAAATTGTGGTGGAAATTGGAGGAGTTACGAGGAACAACTGAATTGTTATAATTACAAGTTGTTAGAGTTATTACATGACATTTCGGAAGAAAAAAAGGTCTCTCTTGATAACAAAATTAAATAGTAACGTTTATGACACATTGCCATTAGGTGCTCCAAATACACCCAACCCAAATTTCGTATTCTAGGCAATAATAAATTGAATAAATGTGCCAATATTCATATGTGCAGGTTATATAAAGGTTTCAAGTTGAAGGGGTCAAAAGTAGCTCGAAATGGTTCGTGTAATATTACACACGGTTGCTGCGTCGCCAGTTCCTTTTTCTTTGAACTTGGCTGGACACGCTGCCGCGTGTCTAGATGTTCCAACTAAACAGCTAGGCGTATCTAGAGAAAATAAAATAAAAGTTCTCTTTTGTATTTGAACCAGGCTGGGGTAGTTTTAAACAGGCAAATATAACTCTGAAACTGAAACCAAATGCCAAGCCAAAATTTTTACCTGCAAAAATGAAATTTTGTATTAAAATCTAAGGTTAACACAGAATGCGGTACACGAATCCACGTTAACACTTCTCATATTTTTTCAAAAGAGCTATCACGACGTTCTCTGCTGTTATCTGCGTATTAGCGTGCTTCTAGTGTCATCACCAGCGGCTTAAACTCTTCTGGCAGGCCGGCGAGCATAACGATGACCAGAAACTCATCGTCGACCGACGCGCCAATTCTCTGGAGTTCCTGTTGCGTAGCAAGCGATTTGTTCACATATTCTTCCATGTTGCCATCATATCTGTTGGATAGTAGCTTTCTCATCAAAGCTAGTCTTCTCGATAGGCCGCTGTCTGCATACGCCTTTTTTTAGGCATTTCAGTGTTTCAAACGCACTTTTAGCTGACTTTAAGACCATACACATTGTCGTTGCAGGACAAGCAAATTTTTGCTCTGGCACGAGCATATTTTTGCTTTTCTGAGACGTCTGTACATTCACCTTCTTTCGTGCAGACCTCCCAAAGCCCTTGATCGGTAAGCAAACACTGAATACTGAATAACCAGTTGTTGAAGTTCTTGCTTCCGTGTAGCTTCGAGAACGTTGTATAAGTTTGTGTAGACGTCGATGGAGAATCCATATGTCTCGTACTTTTTAAAACCTTATTTCCCATAAGCACTGCGTTGTCTGGGCACCAATGGGGTTGGCAACTGTCAAAGGTTTGCAGAGATGGCGCAATCATAGCTTGCCCCATTTTCTATGAGATTTGGCTTAAAGGGTTGGCATCCAGGGCATTAAAAAACAAAAATTTGCTACAATTCTAGGGATTGACAGAGCAAGCTATGCTAGCGCCATCTGCTAATTATTTCGACCGGCCAACCCCATTGAAGTTGTAGTGAAATCCGTGGAATATTATAGAAATAATTTAATAACAATACACGTTTACACAATGAGATCTTAAAGAGAAGTAACAACGACACTTATAAAACATATGAATATAAAAATACAAATATCAGAAACCATTACAGAGTTGTTCTTATTACAAATAACAATAAAAAGGTTTAACAAAAATACGATGGCACTTCGTCATACAACAGAGTCTTTGCGAAGTCGACATTTTGGCAAAGCCTGAAGAACGCTAAAAGCGTAGTCTGTCGAGGTTGGTCAAGACGTTCCCTAACATTATCCGCGTCGAACTAAATTCTCTGCCCGTTCTCTAGATGAACATCTAGTTGGACAACGGTAGGGAATTTTTCTTGTATCGGAAACTAGGGTCCGCCAAACTGCCTCAGATATGCAAATATAGCGACCGGACTGGTAGGCCGATACCTCGTCTCGATCTCTATTTTGCAACGCCTATGACTGTCCCCCTTGTTGATATATTTGCACACGTATTTTTTAGAGGCGATGCTCGCACATGACTCGATGTTCAGGTGAGTTTCAAAAGCTCGAGAAAGAACTGGTGCCTACCTGGCAGTCTGACCGCGTGTTCTCACCTCGGCCGTGAACCCGCCAACTTCAGTAGATCGGCGCCGATACGATGGGTAGCCGTTTTCACCAGTAACAGTTTACGCGACTAAACTCAGAGGGAACCGTTTTGTGCAGCGGCCGTTCTTAATGCACAGCGAGTTCAGGTTTATGGTGCCGCAAGGTCCGTGAATCATATGGATCTTGATTATGTTGTAAAGGCGAAGATCAACTTCGGGATCGGGCAGCTCGGCGCTGATCGCCAAATCAATGTCGTTTGGCCTAATTATTTCCTGGAGCCACAGCAGGGTGTGCGAGTGTGGTAAACCGCGTTGCTGCCACTCGATGGAGACCATGAAGCAGCGCACACTACCAAACACTTTACCTTTTGTAAGTAGGTTAATTAGGCGCTTCTGCTTGAGGTGAAAGACTCGCGACACGATGTTACGGATGTCGGTTGGTAGCTGACAAGCGAGGAGCTCGTTCGTGATATCAGGCCATTTCGGATTGCAGGTAAACGTTATGATCAGGTCGGCGCCACCGTATTTCCGCGCATAACATAACGCGCCCTGCGTGCGCTCGGCCATGTATCGATCGCTGCCAATGAACGATGAGGGAAGTATGACCATGCGGCCCATCTTTTCTGCATCCATGTCGCGCTGCAAGGCATCACGCAAATCCACATAGTTTTCTGCTTGTAGTTGTCTCTGATGCGCGCGGATGTATACCAACCTTTCCGTTTCTATCTTGGAATAGAAATCGACTATAAATTGGCTAACTAATTCTTTGAAACGGTGCACGTAGGACCATTCATCCTGCCGCAGCTGCAATCAGTACCTATAAAACTGCAAAGCTGATGTTTTTTGGGTATAGTTAGGTACTCCAGTTTGAGGATCGACGTGATGAATGGCAAAATTGTACCCGTCTTCTCCTTGGCCGAGCATCAGCGGGTACTGGAGAGTCGTACGCGCGGCGTGTCTCACTGATTCTCTATAGGCGGTCGTCACGCGTTTTCAGCACGACGTCCCTGCGGTCACACTCCTGGTCCACCAAGACGACGGCGACTTCGTTCGTAGCCCGAGCGTTGTAGCGGCCCGCGTGGCGCGCAGCGGGGCGACGGTCGGCGCTGATGACGAACATGTTGTTCTCGCGGTCGTCACGCACCGATTCTAATGCGGCTTTAAAACCATTTACGTAGCAATTTACGTTGTGAATACAATATTTTGTATTTCCGGATTTAAGTTTGGAATATGTTGTATACAAATATTGATCTGCTCCAAGTAATCTGCCGCGAAGTATATTTGCAGGAATTTTGGAACATCTTCTGTGGAAGTCCGTTCTGTAAGAATTCTGGAATTTTGTTTTGGTTTATCAGCCTGAACTTGGGTTGCAGATACAAGTTTAATCGTCCAGGTTGAAAATCTGCCGGATTTTGCCATTTTGCTTCGGAATGAGGAAAATTTGAGACAGGAAACCCGCCTCCTCTGTGGTCCTCTCGGCTACTCCTTGGTCTATTAGATTTTCTATCTCTGATTCCATTAACTTTGAAATTTTGGTTGAAAATGCTTCTATGGTTCTCTCGTTGAAGGGTATTGACGGTGGCTTTTTTACGAATAGAATGGAATAACCCTGTATTGTTTTTAAAATCCAGGGAGGTACCCCGAGGTCCTTCCAAATTTGTAGATAATTTCGTAATTGATCTCCCTGGAACCTCACTTCAGAAACGTGAAACTTTGCCGTGTCGGCGAGTGCGGTCGCTCGATTTCTTGGAGTGGCTCGCTGAGTCACTGGCGCTTGCGAAAGGATGAGGCGGAAGTACCTGGCAGAGACTTCCATTTTGGCTCCGAACTCTTAGAAGGTCGAGATGTGGCAATCGGTTCTGAGGTGCTCCGGTTCTTTTTGGCAATTTTCCGGTTTGTAAAATGGTAAGACTTGCCCGATCTTGACGGAAATATTTTATGAAAACCACCTTCTTCTTTTATAAATTCTGTCAATTTCTGTTCATCAAACAGACATTCCTCTGATGGCGGTATATTCTGCAGCTTCCCTGACACTGACCGTCTGACCCAGCTTTAAAATATTTTCTGCGCAAATCTATCGCCTCTGATCTGCGAGCGCATGCCAGGTGAAGTAAATCGTCCGAAGTACTTTAAACTGAGATGACGGGTTAGAGAGGGCTTTCTTCATATCGTCAAGCAAGACTTTGTCTTTTGATAACACCTTCTGTACTTCTTCCCCCAACGCCTTACGTTGTCTTAGGATGCCGAGGGTAATAGTACCCAACACATCGTCCATTCTTAACAGCGCAGCTAACTAGCGGGGAGTTGACTTTTAAACCGCTGAATACCGGGCTTGCCTTTAACCGCTTCTCTACCTCCTTATATTTGATCTTATTCCAGGATTTGGAACCTAACTTTTGGCAAGCCAATCCTTCGGCTTTAATCTCTGCCGTCGGCTCGGGAACAGGGGGCTGCTTCTCTCTAACTTCTGGTAGTAAAAACCCCTCCTGAGAAACTAGATCCGGTGGGCACCAGGACTCCTCCGTACGGTCGGTTTCTGCTTCGGATGGAGCCCCCGAGAAAGCATCTATATCGTCCTTTGACTCGTTATACCGATTTATTTATTTATTCGTATGGCATTATAATTTATGAGTCGTTCTTCAGTTATGTTTATTAATTTACAAATTAATACCGATGTTGGTCGCCATTTTAAAAAGGTGGAGCCAATTCATCTCTCTTTTCCAGTCTGTGCAAGAGCTCCACGGATATACCTTCGACTTTTTCCTCCAAGAGGTCTATCGCCTTTTGTGACTGACTGCGCTGCGCTGGCTGTGAGAAGCCGAGCTCGATTCCCCCGAGTCCGACTCCGTCCGTCTTAAGATTTTAAAGGCCTCTTTCCGACTTAGGAACGTAGGCTTTAATTCTGTTAACGCCTTATTAAACAGCTCTGTATTCGCGGCGGAACCTCTTATCATATTAGCTAAGGCTGGAGGTCCCATTATGGGTGCCCGCGTAAAAGGCCATTGGAGCATTCTTATCCCGAAAAGTTTTCTCGGATACGTGTGTCGTAGATGGAAAAAAGGTCTTCATCGCCTCTACCGTTGGGAGCGCGAAGCGTAATTTGTTTAAAATTGGTAGATCAACTTCGCCCACAGCTTCCATTGTTGACTTCACCACTGTCCACGCAGTCCAGCCATCAGGGTAATTCTCCTGCACTAAGAGCTTCAAATTATCCAGCACGGAGTCATCTTCTGGCGTCGCTGCATGCTCGTCCAACAGCTCCCCTAGCGCCACCAAGTCACCAGCTTCCGCCATCTGAAAGCATGTGTTTAAATCACCCATTAGCCAAGCCAAAGCAAATCACCACACCTTGAGCCAGCGGCATATTTGACATGTGCAAACAGTCTGCATTTTTAACATAAGATTGTTAGTTTATGTGGCTGTAGTACTTGTACATCACTAAAAACTTAAAATTTGAAGTTAGATCTTAAAACAAACTATGCCTTCAGGCGACAGTCGGGAGCTACTCCGAGCCTTGTGGTTGCGGGTGTGGGGTCGAATCGAGCCATGCGGCTGCGACTGCGGCTCGATTCGAGCCTCACAGCTGCGGCTGCGGCCGAAAATTTGAGCCGTACGGCTGCGGCTGACGAGCCAAGTTCTGCTGCGGCTGCGGCTGACGAGCCGAGTTCTGCTGCGGCTGCGGTTGACGAGCCCAAGTCTACCGCCACTGCGGCTGGTGAGTCATCAACAGTCGTTGGGACGACTCACAACTCGTGTATTGCCCCAAATCGGGCTGGTGCTCAGAACAATATAGTTGACGCGTCGCTCGCTAGCCGGCCGGCGCCCCTCCCCCGCGCGTCCCGCGCCTGGCGCGTGGCCGCGCCGCGTTCGCAGACTCGATTAGGTGTTAGCTGCTCAGCACAATTACATGAATTGGTAAGACAGGTAATCTCCGAAAGGTCAAGCCGAATACACAGACCTTAAATAGCGATTTTAATGGCTCAGGTGGTTCCAAAATCGGATCTAATCGAATTTTGCCAGCAGAACAGCACATTCCATTAGCCTCGCCATTCCGTTTTAAATGCTTGCAAAATGGGCACATTTCCGTCATCCGACCGATGTGTGCCATCTGCGTATTTAATAAGTGAATTGTACGTCAACCCAGAACCCTCCTTCGGATCCCAAGAAACTTCTTCGGGCTCGTATACTACAGAATCGTCGGACATCCCCGACAGCCTGTAAACAACATGGCGCACACGGTCTGCTTCGAGCTGTGGGCAGATTGCGACGACCGTAAATCGCCAATACGTTCACGCTCTTGTGAACTGTGAGCCATCGCGTCTAAACGTGCTTCGCTGTATCTTTCTAGAACTGACTGTACCCGAAGTGCCCGTTTTGCGTCGGTTTCAGATTAGCGAGAAAGACTGTGGCGTTCACGGTCTGTAGCTAACCGCCACTCGCGTTCTTCGTCAAGTTCCTGAGGGCTTACCGCGAATCACGTTCGACGTGCTGCCACGGAGCCACCGCGCCGCAGACGTGGCTAGAGCGCCACTGAGTCTCTCGCTGTGGTCTTCCTCAGACTCCTGAGACCGGTTCCCCATGTAGCCTCAATGCGTTGCGAGACTTTCGCGAAAGATTCGATTTTTTTCGGGAAGGCGTGATAACGCGTAAAAAATGCGAGTCCCATATCGTTTGACATTTACTCCGCAAACGACAGAGCAAAATGTTTTTTTTAACTATACCCACCTTCGTGGCCATTATTAAGTGTTAGAAGGAGGCTATATACGAATGAATATGGATGCGATATAATTATGATTACGTATTATTCATGACGGAGAACATTAATAATTTTAAATAATTATGCAATTATAGGTACCTACGCGTGTTGATATGTGTGTTGATTTTACCGCTACGTAACTATATAAACTCATTTTTAGGGTTCCGTACCCAAAGGGTAAAAACGGGACCCTATTACTAAGAATCCGCTGTCCGTCTGTCCGTCTGTCCGTTCGTCTGTCACCAGGCTGTATCTCATGAACCGTGATAGCTAGACAGTTGAAATTTTCATAGATGATGTATTTCTATTGCCGCTATAACAACAAATACTAAAAACAGAATAATATAAATATTTAAATGGGGCTCCCATACAACAAACGTGATTTTTTTGCTGTTTTTTCCGTAATGGTACGGAACCCTACGTGCGCGAGTCCGACTCGCACTTGGCCGGTTTTTAGTTTACTTGATTACTTAATGTTTACTCAGTTCCTCAAAAGATGGCATTGTGCAATTAATTAATTATCGTTTAATTTTGTTGTATTATCTTATCAACAAACCAACACAATTATTCAATTAAATTTGTTGATATGCATAGCCCCTCTTCTAAACTTAGATTGAATTTCGCAACATCCTTCCTTATTCGGTATATTAAATCGGTGGCTTATTATTCATGTCACAACGTATTAATTTCAGCGCCATGCTGTTAGTTTAGCAGGGTACTCGACAGTCTTAGCACATTTGAAAAAAGTTTGCCCCTCTTTCCCAAGAGTCCCCGGCAAGTCCGGCCGAATTTCAGGCCCAGAGATGTTAAAAATAGGTAATGTATTTAATTAAAAAATGCAAATACTTTATTAAAAATGAAAATAAATAAAAATACAAAAAAAAATTTCACTAAAAGGTACTTATTTGAAATTCAAAATGCAAAATAGGTATTTTCAAAATACTTTTATTCAAATAAAATACCTTACTCTGTAAAGGTAATAATTAAAGTTAAAGGAACTTAAAAAACCTTAAATCTTTGCAGGCTTTAATGATGTCTTCAGTACCACTAATTGGTCAAACAGGCTATCTTTAATATTCCTTCCTACGGTGTAGCCGGCGGTACCACTACCAGTACTGTTTCTATGGAGATCCTTGTTGCGACAAATCGCATGCGATTCTTCTAGATTGCGGCATTTGATCGACCGATCGATTGTATTAGTTGCACCTAATAATAATTTATATGTTCTACACATTTTTCGGCATCGCATAAAATTTCTGCGGCTGCAGCATTTGTTTGCAAACGCTTCCGAAGGTATTGTCAATGTCACATCACAGTTAGAGTTGTCATCACAGAGAAAGATAGAAAAACAGAATTACTTTTCTTTCGAACGCGTCGAATGGACACACGCGCCCGGTTCCGGTACCATCCGTTTTACCTTAAAAAGTTTCAAAAAGCATTTTGTATTTTAAAGTTTTTCAAGATGCAAAATACGTGTACTTTTTAGTATTTGAAATAAAATACAAAATAGTTTTCGATAAAAGTCTTTAAAATACAAATTAAAAATAGGTATTTTGTATTTAGTCTTTGTATTTCAAATGCATTTATTTCAAATAATTAAGGAGTTTCGTTCTCATTTTAAAACTAATGTACGTGTTGGATTGTAATCAACATCATCAAACATCAAATAATCAAACACTTATTCAGCAAATAGGCCACAGGGTCACTTTTACATGTCAATATTTACAAGCAATAAAAGTAACCAAAAATATGGAATCAATAAAATATTAGATACTTTGATAGAGATGTATCCAGTCTAAATGTCAAATTATACAAAAATAAACTAATAAAAAATATACAAACAACAGAAAAGTACTAAAATTGTTTAGAGATGTAAAAGTCTAGGTGTCAGAGATAAAATAGTTAAATGTGATGTATATTTTTATTTGTAATTTAATGTGTGTTTACTAATATTAGCATATTAAGATTAATTTAATTGTATTACTAACAAATTATATGGGCATTTCCCTGAAATAAAATAATTGAATTTGAATATATGTATAAAAAAAAACTATCATCAAATTATCCTTAGAGGTGTAAAGGGTCTGCAAGACTTAAATTGTTATATAAGTAATAAAAAGACAAGAAATTAAATGAAGTGTCTCAAGTTAATGCCACTCAAAAGTAAAGTTACATAGGTACTTATAACGTAACATGAAGCCCGTGTAAACTTAAACAGACCGGTCTCCACAAACAGCACCCGTTCACGAGTATGACGCGTAACATCTCAGCCATCGTCTCCCTCAAACTTCATTCGGGAGTGGCGACCCGATCAACGACGCCCCCGTAAGCAAAAACAGCATGACATGTTCAAGGCTGTATTAATATTAGGTATATAAAGTAAATTAATTCTGTGAGATACAACATTTGTGAAACTTTGCACATACAATGAAACGAGGTATATCTAGGTCTGTAATTAGTTTATATAGCTCCAAAATCAGCAGATATGACCGGTCGAGCATAAGCAAGACTCATTTAGGAATTCGTATTCCTGTTCCCGTTCGTACCAAGGCATATTTAGTGATTTTAGCCATAAAAATGCTAAAAAAATGCACGAAAATGAGGTGTACAATTTCACAGACTAAATCTATCAATTTTACATTTTTGCGACTAAAATCGATACCGGGCTCTTAAAGGTGACAGTGCCGACCTAGTCGAAATTTTCTATGAAAACTGAAAAATCATCAAATCATAGCGATCTCTAAACACAAAATTATAGTGCGCTAAATTTTGCATAGAGACATTTGAGATCTAATCGAGTAGAAAAACCCTTGTGGGAGAAGTATGAAAAAAAAAAATGTTTTTGCCACCCTAATGTATAGGTAACAAACCTTAATCACAAACGTCATGCCGAGTCAAAAAATGTTCAAAAATATTTCTTTTATTTTAGAGAGGTGATAAATCTTGCCATTGTCGAAATGAAAGCGACCGGAGTTATATCGAAGCTGTGGCGTAAATGGGTTCTCGAGACCAGAAAATCGGACTGTGACGAAGGAAAGGACGAGGTAAGAGGGTATAATTAATCGAGTTATTCGATTAATTGATCAGTAAAAGGCTACTTGCGTTAAGTAACACCATTGGCGTAAAGTAAAAGTATGTCAACTCAAAGACTTTATTTAATTGTTTACTATTTTAATACTACTCACATATTGATATATGTCACTTATATGATATGAACAATAAGCAGATTTTATATAAACATGAGAATAAGACTCATTATTGGCACTGTAAACTGTAATCATAATTCAGTGTAACGTATACCAAGCAGGCTGCAGTGAGAGGGAAGAGTAATTCAATTAGTCACTTCAGAGTGGTTTATCGATATTCATCGCGGTAGCATTGATATACAGTTCCGATTAAGCTTTTACATTCAACAACCTGTTAATTTTCTGCCGTTGGTACGAGAATGTTTACGAGTTGCTAGCTGCGCTGAACATTTCCAGCGTTCAAGTTTGTCATTTAACGGTGCTGGACGCAGTGATTCAGCTTTGAATGAGATTCGTTATAAATACTAATACATTTAACGAGTTTGAATTTGCTCAGTAAAACATAATATTTTGTTACTTTATTATTATACGTATCGTAGTTATTATCGTATCGTGCTCAATAAAATCACTTTTACACAATGATGGACGAACTTATATAATTTTAGAGGTTGAACATCTCGGTTTTACAGGAAACGAGTATTACGGAAATGACGCTTAGTCAAGTAGCCGGCATATTCTACGTGCTGGTGGGCGGTCTGGCGCTGGCGCTGGGCGTGGCGCTGCTGGAGTTCTGCCAGCACGGGCGCGCGGAGGCAGCGCGCGCCAACGTGTCGCTGCGCGCCGCGCTGTCCGCCAAGGCGCGCCTCGCCTCGCGCGCCGATCACAAGCCCTCGCATGCCCACACGCACGCCTCCAGGCAGATGCAGCGCGAGCATGATCGACTTGGGTGGAATGGCGCAGCTTTCGCAGGGGTTAGTATTTTTTAAACTGACACTATCTAGTAAAAAAATATTAAAACAGGAAGTTCTATCCAAGAGCAAATCACGGTGACATTTCGAAATAGCTTTAGCTCTAAATAATTCTTAAGTTATTTAGAAAGAGTTGGATAGGTAACGTCGATACATATATTTACGCTAATATCTAATAGCATTTTAATTGCGGCCTCTATATTTATGGTCATAAGAGTAAATAAATAAAATTACTGCATGTCAAGTGTATACTGTCTTTAACAAGGCTGTGTCTATCATGATGTTTGTGTTACTATATAATATTTTTACTGTCCCTCGTTTTCAACACTGACATGGGTCGATACGTCCGTGCATTATACATATGTGATGCATACACCTAGATATTTTTTCTAGCAGGAACAACATTTGCTTAGTGCTTGCCACAATAAAAATATCAACAATCCTGTTATCGATAAGTACATACTACTTCAACGACAAGACATACATACAACCACAGACTTATATCGGCTACCTACCTAGACGCCGCGTGCCACCGATCTTTTACAAATTGAACGTAATCCGTACAATTTTGATTCAATTTATTTTTATAATTTGCAATGAATAGTTCTTTATTATAGAGCAGCCTACATGAAACTTTCAGGGTGTATTGTCTTTTGTTTATCTTGATCGTAGTACAAAATTTGGAATATCGCACGCAGACGTATCTGCATGTTTAAAAATAGATTTTATAAAAAAGTGTTACAAAAATAATTAATGCAGGGGAAGTTTATCAAGTCAATGTTCTGTGTCTACTACAAAAACATTCTACTGAAGTCACGTTTTATTTGTTCATAGTTGGGCATGTTCGCTGACGTAGGTACAAATCACTGTACTTGCGGCTTGTACTTCATTATAAGTCTGTGAGGAAAACATGCAGTATAGCTATTTAAATATTTACATGTCATCCAATTCATCGAAGTAATGATAAAGAGGCAAAATCGTAATACATATTTCATTTAATTCATTACCAACGTAAAACGTTCATCAAACTTTTTATATTCATAGACGTTATTCATTAAAAAAGTAAATAATTATTGACATTCAATGTGACGTTTATTGACATTGCAAGGCAAATACACAACACTGAACACAAGACTGAATACGAAAAAATGCCACCCAGAAAAACGTCCTGAGAAGAGAGGATCACCTCGTTTATTGTAAATATACCAGAAATCGGATTTCGTGGTTCAACATTATTTTGCACCAAATGCGAAGTAAACATCGTCCCAAAGAAACATAACATCACATGTCACATTATAGGCCAGGAAATAAATGCCCAAAAAAGGTATAGAGGAAAATGCTTGGAACACAATTTTTGACTTCGTAGCTTTGTTTGGACTAGTTAGATCATCAAAAGTCTGGGGGGAGAGGGGGGTTTGGAGGTTCCATTTTTCGGTTTTTCGATGATATCTCGGAAACTATGCGTCTGAGCGACTTGGCCACTTATACAAAATGAAAAGAGATTTAATTTGTTACAAGTTTTATTCAGTCATGTTTTTCGATATCTTGTATAGTTTTTGAAATATCCGCTCTTGAAGGTTTATTTAGGGCTCTCATTTTTATCTTGATTATCTACATCAGTAAAGCTGCTAGGCCGGGTTTGGTAACGTTTTCGTATAAATCGGGGGTGCTGAATTCATTTATGGTATCAACATTGACACCTTTCCGAAGTAAAAAGTTTAAAGTTTATATATTTTTACTTCGGAAAGGTATCAATGTTGATACCATAAATGAATTTAGCACCCCCGATTTATACGAAAACGTTACCAAACCCGGCCTAGCAGCTTTAATGATGTAGATAATCAAGATAAAAATCAGAGCCCTAAATAAACCTTCAAGAGCGGATATTTCAAAAACTATACAAGATATCGAAAAACATGACTGAATAAAACTTGTAACAAATTAAATCTCTTTTCATTTTGTATAAGTGGCCAAGTCGCTCAGACGCATAGTTTCCGAGATATCATCGAAAAACCGAAAAATGGAACCTCCAAACCCCCCTCTCCCCCCAGACTTTTGATAATCTAACTAGTCCAAACAAAGCTACGAAGTCAAAAATTGTGTTCCAAGCATTTTCCTCTATACCTTTTCTGGGCATTTATTTCCTGGCCTATAATGTGACATGTGATGTTATGTTTCTTTGGGACGATGTTTACTTCGCATTTGGTGCAAAATAATGTTGAACCACGAAATCCGATTTCTGGTATATTTACAATAAACGAGGTGATCCTCTCTTCTCAGGACGTTTTTCTGGGTGGCATTTTTTCGTATTCAGTCTTGTGTTCAGTGTTGTGTATTTGCCTTGCAATGTCAATAAACGTCACATTGAATGTCAATAATTATTTACTTTTTTAATGAATAACGTCTATGAATATAAAAAGTTTGATGAACGTTTTACGTTGGTAATGAATTAAATGAAATATGTATTACGATTTTGCCTCTTTATCATTACTTCGATGAATTGGATGACATGTAAATATTTAAATAGCTATACTGCATGTTTTCCTCACAGACTTATAATGAAGTACAAGCCGCAAGTACAGTGATTTGTACCTACGTCAGCGAACATGCCCAACTATAAACAAATAAAACGTGACTTCAGTAGAATGTTTTTGTAGTAGACACAGAACATTGACTTGATAAACTTCCCCTGCATTAATTTTTTTTGTAACACTTCGGAAAGGTGTCAATGTTGATACCATAAATGAATTCAGCACCCCCGATTTATACGAAAACGTTACCAAACCCGGCCTAGCAGCTTTACTGATGTAGATAATCAAGATAAAAATGAGAGCCCTAAATAAACCTTCAAGAGCGGATATTTCAAAAACTATACAAGATAGCAAAAAAAATTACCTAATAATACTTGTAACAAATTAAATCACTTTTCATTTTGTATAAGTGGCCATGGCGCTCAGACTTATAGTTTCCGAGATATAATCGAAAAACCGAAAATGTAACGTTCAAACCCCCCTCTCCCCCTCAGCACCAGGGTTACGGTCGAGGACTTTTCATATGTTCATCTCCTAACTAGTCCAAACAAAGCTACGAAGTTAAAAATTGTGTTCCTAGCATTTCCCTCTATACCTTCTTATTGCTTGGCCTATTAACACAGACAAGCATAAGAATATTCAGGAAGAGAAAAAACTATTAATATGGACCTAACGAAATTTATAATCAACTGCAATGTGCCATGGTACCAATTAGACAACCCCAATTTTCGAACATTTATTCAAAACTGTATCACAGGAAAATATTCAAATCGAACACTGCCCACTGGAAGTTACATACGGCTACAATTTCTTCCGGAAGTGTACGAAGAAGAAATGGAGAACATTCGCTCTGAAATTAATAGTCAATATATATACGTAACAGTAGACGAGACTACTGACGGGAATGGTAAGAAAATCGCGAACCTCATCGTTGGCTCGCTTCACCAGGATAAACAAAGTCTGTGTCATATGTCAGTAAATGTTCGAAAGAAACAAATAACAACACAATTACAAATTTGGTTCTAGAGTCTCTTCAAAATCTGTACAAAAACACTGAAGGTAATTACTTGGACAACGTTTTGTTACTACTGACTGATGGAGTACCTTATATGGTTAAAGCAGGTAAAAATCTGGAACATCATCTTCCTAATATGACCCACGTTACGTGTTTAAACCACGGCCTAAATAGAGTTGCAGAGAAAGTAAGAACTCTTTTTCCCAATGTTGATTTCAGTCATTAAAAAAGTATTTTTGAAGGCACCAAATAGAATAAATACTTTTAAGATGATGTTGCCAAATGTTCCTCTGCCGCTTGAGCTTACGATCATAAGATGGGGTACATGGCTTGAAGCCGCAGAATATTATTCAAAATATTTGAGTGACATAAAACGAGTCATAACACTATGAAACACTATGTAACTTCAAACGATTATCCTTAAAATGTATTCAACAGACATAATATTGTTTTTACATATTGTTCTACATACCTATTGTTTTTAGTATTGTTTTTACATAACTGCAAGTTTTCTGGCACTATTTATTAACACACCTTTAATTGTTATTAACGATTGAAATCGATAATTCATATAGATTCTTTCAAATTAAATGGTTTAATGTTTAGGTTTACATAAATTTAATTAAGGAAACTGTAAGTCTACAATATTACTAACTACCCTTGTACCTAATGTTACATATACGAGACTGTTTGTTTCTTAATAAATAAAATAAAAATAAAATACATTTCGAGAAACAGACGCTGCGTCCATACGTGAGGCAAAAAGAGAAATCAATAAAGCAAATAATTTAATAATATTTTTTTCCCATTGACATTGTATTTGTAACTTGTTGTAAATTTGTACTAGTATTACCTATAATATCAATGTTTTCAATTAGGTTAGACATAAGCATGCGTTTATTTGATAACCGCACGAGACAATATGTACACCTGCATAGTGGGTAAAACATAGAGATCTAACGTATATTTATGTATCTACCATCTTACATGTAAATTATAATCGTTTACTTCGAGTATCATGTAATAAATCCTTTTTGATAGTTTTATTACTGGCTGTAAAACTGCGTAGAAGTTAAATAACAAATGATTTATTTCTGTCACTACACTCATTACCAATAAGCAGATTATATGTATAAAAACTTACATAGAATATTACTTACAATAAAAATACGCCCAAAATGTGTAAAAATTTGTTAACCTATTTAAGTAAAAGAGAAAGAGGGTCATTAATCCATCAGTGCAATACTGTTAATAATAAAAAAACTAAGATACACCTACACTGTAACCATATAAGGTACAGAGACACAAACACAGATTTGCTATGGGACCAAAAATGGGTTTGGGATAAACTACATGTTGTGTCATTCTGCGTCAATTTGAAAGACAATTTCGGTGTGTGTGTATCATGGAGTGACTTATTAGAGAATTAATACAGTGACACGAAGAAAGAAAGTTACGAAATTATTTCTAAATTGTTTTCTGAAGTACGTAAAATATAATTAAATTGATAGTTTTGTTATTATTATATATTTCTAACGCACCCCATTACCCTATATTTGACTTTGTATTACCTCTATGACATTGAAGTGGTACTTATCGATAACAGGACTGTCAATGTTTTTATTTTGTCAATCACTTACAAGAAATCGTTCGTGCTTGAAAATATCTAGGTATGATGCACAATCTTACAGAGCTATCCATTTCTGACGTCACGTAGACGTGACATAGTTAATTGGACGGCGCAATACATGTAATGCACGGACAGTAAAAGTGTTAAGTTAATCGTATCTTATTCTTATTCTGTTTAGTCCAATGACTTTCTTCTGGGAAGGGACATATTGAGACATGTCCATCGGAAAATATATTAGAAGTTCGTAACAGTGTAATGTAAGTTACTTATTGGTACCCCGTGGATTGATGACCTTTGCATCAAAAAACGTTCCTGGATTCTCATGATTATGACTTGTTTTTGTTGATAATGCTATTGTGACAGTGTATCCTAAAACAACTCACGCATGTTATTGTTCCATTGTTATCCATGGTCCTGTAGGTTTTTAGTCAATTACTATGTTTGCAATTGGTATGTTTGCTAAACTTTCTAGTAAGTAAGTAAGTATGTTAAAAATATTTGATGTTTGTTACCTTTTCTAAAATGCACTCCATACCAACGCACAAACAGAAACAAATCAACAAACATTCACGTCACAATTAATTTTTTCATATTTATTTTCCTTCCATTTACCAAATTTGAATTGACCGAGTGACTTTAGCACTTGTTTTGCTTTATGTGGAGTCTTCAACATAGCATTCGGCGATGGCGTGCTATCGCCACCCGCCATGACGTACGTTTTAAGGATTTGCCACACTGGATGCGTTCTGTGGGCAGCGGTCAGGCAAACCCGCATTATGTATAAACAGGTTCACTAATTTATCGCCGAAAATTGTATTGCCGATTATCTGTTCCCAACCAACTTTCGCATAATTTCATTTCGCGGAATGGTCATGTGCTAACTTATCAAAAGATTTTGTTTTACTTCCTAACCTCACAGTTACCAACTGTACGTTTGGTCTGTTATATAAAGTCACTTTTAAAAAGTTAGTTGTCAAAGTGAATCATCGGCGAAATGATGGCTGACAAGTCAAATTCGGCTAAAAGAAGTTCGGCGAAAAGGCAGGATACCGTATGAACAACATTGACAGCAACCTTTGAAGTTGAAGTTTGACCTGCCCGCTGCCCGCAGAACGCATCCAGTGTGGCAAATCCTTTAATGTTAAGACGTCGGCTCCCGAATCGGCTATTAATATCGCCGACGTTCTGCGAAAACTATGTCCAGTGTAAGCATCTGCATCAGCTAGATTTAAATATTTCGCAATTTCTTTTGGCATGGCCCCAAATTTGTTGATTTTTGGAAGTTTTGGAAAAAGCGGTTGTTCCTTTTCTTGAACGGTCACATCATAAAATGGTCCGTGCGTCGTAAAAGAACGAGGAATCCTGTTTTTGGTATTTTTTTAATTTTTACTAGTAGCATTTCACCATGGGCTTCTACGTTATTTATAGCTACTTATAGCTATATCTATTTAAATAATATTAATTTTCGGCGTCTATACCCGTAATGTCAAATATTAACGCAACCTGCAAACAAATCAAAACAAATTTTGCAGTTTCACTTCATTAGTTAGTTTTTGATTTGTTCCCTAAGTGGAAAGTTTCACTTCATTTGTTGCAAAGGTACTAACTGACTATCGGGAGCTTTGTTTTAAAACTTCTCTCTCTTTCGGTTTTCGACCAATGTATCCTTCCGATCGCCTTTTCAAAAATGCCGTCAGGTGTAAACTGTATGTACCTACGTACGAATATCAATATAATTTTTTATCATCTGCGGATTTTCACATCGAACAAATGCACCAAAGCGAGCTAGGTTCATCGAAGTAAGCTAAAAACCCGTTTTCCGAGAAACAAACAGCGTTTCTGCTGATTTTCCATTGAAAAAAAAGTATATTATAGGCTTATTGCTGTGTCTAGGACTGAGGCTGGGGCCTGGGGCCTGGTTACATGCACTTCCCTCTCCACACATCGCTGCTTATCTAAAATAACGTAGTATTTAAAAAAAACGTATGTTTTCAGAAGAGCGGTTGAAAAATAAACAAAATGTATCATGCTATAACTTTTATTGTAATAAACAAAAATCAGAAATTATTTCTGTTACCTTCTTGTTTAAAAAAAAAATAGTAAAAATAACAAAAACTATACTTACTTCAAAATTAAAAATATTAGAGTTAGACGATACTTAGCATTGTGACGTGCAATTTTTAAGGAATGATCAAGTTTTTTTGAGCAATATTGACAGAACATAAAATAGTTCAACAAAATGGTTTCTTCTTATATCTAATATGGGCATATTCGTCTTTAACAATAAATGTAACATAAGTTTATCACTAACACCGTAGTATTACTATTCATAAATATAAAAAAGAATGTTTTCTACTATCAACTTTAATTAATTTTCAGTACATGCGTAATACGAATGAATCTCTTTTATCACGAATCTAATAATGTACTCTGTTCTACTTAGTGCCCACATAAAAACAGACATTAACTAGAAATACTTAATAAGAGCAACTATTATTTAAAACGTAATGAGTATCAAAACATATCAATCATAATGGTATAATTATTGTATTACACTCAGTCTTATACGAGTAAGCTTTCATAAAGGTGCCCACAAAAAACTGCGTCTTACTGATCCAGTATGATGGCCCATCGTGTACAGGCTAGGAGGATATAACCAAACGGAGTCGCCACGTCTGTAATTTGCTGTACAAAAAAGTCTGCCAATTTTTGCGGGGGAGGGGAACGTCAAATGTATACGTAACGTCAAAATAGCCATGTCAGATAAACGTCAGTTCATACATTGTGTATGACCATTGGCCGACTATTTTCGACAGAGGGGAACACCTGTTAATGGCTACTCCGTCAGTTATATCGTCCTACTTAGTGTAGAGGAGTCATTATACGAGAAGGAGTATTCGTTGTGTCGTCATGTTTCACTTGGATTATTTTAAAATGTGATAGCTTCACTACATCGTTGTCGGTATTTTTTGTATAATTCTTTCCCAATTCAGAAGCTATTTGTTTATTGTCAATGAAATCACTGTGAGACCTTTTCGTTACTTTATATGAGTCCAGTTTTCTTTGCAGTTCGAATAATATGAAAATATTTATCAGGTGAGTATATGGGACACGATTTTAAAGACTGTTTTATTGGTCTAATATAACGGAGTAAGCATTGTCATCCTCATTTTGCGTGTGCCCCTCTATCAAAAATTTGTGCGTTATGGAATGTATCCTAGTTATAAAAGTCTATACTGTTTGTAAAAAGCTGTTGATCTTCTAATAAAATAAAATGATTTTTACTTTTTATTTTCGTTAAAAAATTTTTTTTAAATAAATACCACTTTTACTGAAATCTCGCCACGAATCTCACAAAAATGTGATTGTTGACAAAAGTCAACTGGTGTTGCCACTTTTTTTTCTCTTAGTTCCATTTTGTTATTATGTCAAGCCATTTTCGTCAGTAGAAAAAAGCATCAAATTTAAAAAACGCATTTAACTGATTTGGAAGACCGAAGTGATCCTATAAGTGTTCCGTTTGTTTTCCAGTACTTCGCCGCGGGTACGCAGATCGCTCAGGACGACGCCGTACACGCCAGCTTCACGCACGTCTGATCCGCGGAGAAGGGCGGCGCTAACGTGCGCCGCTCCTCGCTCACCAAGCCCGCTAACGCCGTCGACCTGTATCAGTTATAAGCGCAACCGGCTCAGAGCCTACTCAACCAACGTGTCTCAAATATACGCAGCCAATTAACAGGGCTAAGCCTCACGCTGTAGTGTTGCCAATTAGGTCGAATCGAAGTTATGTTTAATGTGAGAGCTGTAAAATGGTGTTATCAAAACTGTGATATTCAACCTCACAATGCTAGCCCTGGATATAGCGTGTTAATACTGCCGCGTAGTGTGCGTTACTTTATACCTCGTTTTTTTAGCATTATAAAAAGAGTAAACAATCTTATTGTTTCTTTTTATTGATAAACGCTTTTAAAACATAGTAACTGTTACTTACTTATGAAAGCAAATAAATGTAAATCATCATATACCTAATTACCTATGCTATTTAAGTTACATATACGCAGTTTTTTTAAATTTGCGTATAAAAAAATTGCAAACAATAGCGTAATGCGACTCGTGACTAAGTCAAATAATAATTTGCGAACACCGATGCTACTGATACCAGTACAACTGACAATATAACGTACCGAACATATGTTACTTAAGGCGGTTCCCTGAGCCAGAAGGCGAAAAATCTCCTTATATGATCATGTTTTTCTAAGAGGCGTTGATGTTTGTAGACGTGGAAAAAATATATGTAGTTCTTGACTATATTATCTTTAACAACATAGCTTCCGATACACGAATTATGACACTTCGCTCGATACAATTAATTCCCAAAGTAACCTCTAACTCGGACTTTTAATCCTACTTTACTCGGTTATTTATTATTTGATACTATAAACAAAAAACAATCTTAACATAAATAGTAATTTCATAGCTTTAGAATTTAGATATTGTAAGGCAACGTTTTTAAAATAAATAAAAACCGACAAAACTCGATCATAATTGACACTTGGCGCGTATCTTCTTTCCGGTTCTTTCTTGCGAAATGTGACAAAGACAGCGGCAAACCGATGGAACGGCCTTAACTGAAAAATTAATTCTATCCCCCTTATTCAATTCATAAACGCGTTACAAGCTTAGTTAATTTACGGTGGTATCCCTTTCTTACAAATGCATAAGTTAAAATGTCGGATTAGGGTATATTCACTTTAACTTGTGTCAACTACAAAGAGATGTATCCATGTTAGTCTTACAAAATGTAGGAACTTTTTGTATGCCAAAATTATTTACCCTTGCTTCGTGACATTTTCAGTATCCACACACACACACTATCATCGATTCCTTTAAAGTGCTATTATTAATATTATTATGTATCCAACCAAGTTTCTGAATGAATGAACTCCTGCAAACTTCATTTAATATCTATCAATATGTTATGACAAATATAAAGTTTGTCAAAGGACTGTCTCATTTCAAACATAGACAGAGAGAATCATATTATCTTTGTCTTACACTAGTACTAGCACCCAAAAGAAAGGGATGAGTATAATTTTCCTGGTCGTTACTGACTGACAAATTGGTTTGACCAACTATAAGTAATATTTCAATATTCTAAAGAAATGTAACCTTTTTGAATAGTTTGCCAGATCACCAAAGAAGTATTATTTCTCCAATAACCTGAAATATATGTATGCAAGGATGTATGCAATGACAAGCAAATGACAAGTTTTCACTGCTTTTGTAAGTTGTTAGCATGGAGACTATATATAGGAGCCAAATCTCTATGTATGAAAAGTGTCCATCAAAAAACAGTAATTAGGCGGCGCCACCATACACCGAAATACTACCAAAAACAACCTACGTAATTTGGTCGGGTTATTTGTTGCCTTATATGGTTCATGTTATACTCATGTCCCAGAGCCTAACTAGCGCTACCGGAGAGATTAGGAACTATTATTTAAAGCTGAAAGCGGTCACTTTTGCAACAATTCTGCCATAAGAGATTGGCATCCTTTCTATACCATCCATAGTTGTCAGTGTCAGTCAGTCGTCAGAGCGATAATTTTAATCGTTCATAGGTCAAATCTTCTTTATAACAGATTACCTAGGCACATAGTCCAAGAGGGATACGTTTCTTTCAAATTAATTTATAATAGGTAACGATTACTTTATTTATATCGTTTTATAAGTTTATTCTTAGATGACAGAATGAAAAGGCAACGGAAAGCTTGCAAGCTTTCCATTGGGAAGTAAATATTTTACAAAATATATATATGAAGTACGAGTATTCGATTTGTTTGTATCAGTTAGATGCATTTATAAAGATCGAAATGTAGCTATGATGTTTAAGGAAATAATGAATAACAGTTTGTTCATGTCTTAATTTTTGTAGGAGTTTGTGTTAGATTTATCTACTGAATCTACTGTACAGTACAGAATCTACTGTAATGTGTATATACTTATTTGTTATATGGAAAAGAAAAAGGCGAGACTCGTAGCGAAAGGATACAGCCAAAAACACGGAGTTGATTATCATGATAGCTTTGCTCCGGTAGTTAGGTTAGATACCATACGATTGTTGACATCACTCGCAGTTGAACTCGATATGGAAATCCACCAAGTGGATATTAATACAGCCTACTTAAATGGCACATTGGACGAAGAAATAATGGTTATGGGCCCAGAATATATTTCGCAATCCCGTAATCTTTAAGTTCAAACTCGCTGGCCAGTTCCTTTTTGAACTTTTCTATGCAAACCTTATTTTGTGAGGCTATCAAGATATCGTCAACGTATACCGCAACAAAAAGTTTGGTGTTTTCGTCTATGTCTTCAAAATATAGGCACGGCTCATTTAACGATGGCCTCAATCCCATGCGCTGAAGCTGTTCGTCTAACCTGGCATTCCATTGACGTCCCGCCTGTTTCAACCCATATAATGACCTCTTAAGTTTGCAGACATTACCTCCCGCGCTGATATCGGTTAACATTTTCTTAGCCCGTTCATGTATGACGGAACCTTCTTCTTCTAACTCCAAGAGCTTCTGTAGACTCTCCTTAAGTAATTCGGGTATTTCCATATAAAATGGTATCTTATATCAATGTGCTTGCTTCGGGAATGAAACACTGGATCATTGGCTAGGCAAATTGCTCCTTGATTGTCCGCATTTAAGGTTACTTGTGCAAACTTACCTAATCCGATTTCAGTTAACAAGCTGTTCAGACACATCGCTTCCTTCATCGACGACGCTAGACTAACGTATAGGTATTCTGATTCACAAGTGCTCGTCGCGACACACTTCTGTTTCTGAGACTTCCACGACACACACGCACCACCTAATACAAAAGCATAACCAGAGTATGAACGCCTGTCCAACGCACAACCTCCCCAATCGGAGTCGGAATATCCCTCTAACGACTTACTCGAGACCATACTCCTTCGTCCCTTTTAAATATCGCAATACGCGTTTTGCAGCGACCCAAGCTTCTTTATGCGGAGATTCTACAAACTGTGCTAATTTTGAGACGGTATTTGAAATGTCAGGCCGGGTACCTACGGATAAATACATCAAACTTTCAATCAATTCCCGGTATGGATATCGCTCTTTTGATTTTACATCACGCTGTAACGGTTCAAATTTAAAGTTAACTTCCATTGGAGTCGATACAGATCCCTTACAATTCTCAAAACCAAATCTCTGTAAAAGGTTTTCAATATATTTTTGTTGTGACAACTTGATTTTGCCGTTGACATTTCTGTCAATACCCAATATATTGTTGATATAGCACACGTGACTCATGGTATAGTTATAATTTAGATTTTGCTAATTTCGGCAGCGGTCACATGTATGACGCCATTATTTGTCACTCAGGCACTATAGAGATTGTCTCCCAGCAGTTTTATGATCCTTTTTATATTGCTAATAACATACTAGAAACTTATGCGGATTATCCTGAAAATGACCAATTTAGATTTTTTCAACTTTCATGCATTTGTTCTAGCAAATACCTACATTTTGATGCATAGTTTTCACATTTTTGGTCTGATTTTGATTATTTTGATATCAGTGTATGACTTGAGACATCAGCTTTAATTGTAGTACATTGCTTTAACGTCCGACTTTTGGTTTGGTTGAAAAAGCCAAATAATCGTTTTTTTTTTTCAACATTTTGATTTATTTATACATTTTTCTTAAACTATTGTATATTTTGGTACATAGTGTATTAGTGAAATATATAATATTTTATTGGCTTTCGTTTAATATCCTACACGTGTATGTACAATGCATAGTTTGGGTGCAAAATGCAATATTCGCAACGAGGCGGGAGTCATTTTGATGACGTCATTCCGCTGAAGTAGATGGCTTGCGCCGCTGTCTCCCGGCAGTTTTGGAGACCCAGTATCATGCCCAACAGCATACTAAAATTTGGTAGCGGTTTCCGGATCTGAACTATATTCCCATAAGCCAGTGCACTATGATTCACGAAAGCTGGCACGAATGGAATGGACGAAACTTTCATTGTATGAGTGACACCTGTATCGGTATACAGTCAAAGCCACCATTTTATTGGTTAATGTGTACACACATAGATATTTTTATTCATTCCATTCGTGCCAACTCTTATGAATCGACCACAGGGAATAGTATTAAGGGACAAATTATTATTTGCCGGACGGCAAAAACCAAATGCCTACCCACTACCCAAGATGGTGCAATGTGAAACATGTTTAATATGCATTTTCCAATATTCTAAAAAATCTTATCTAAAGGGCTCTAACGGCGACAGGCGGTAACGACTTACGAATCCGCGTTTGTATTAGAGTAACGTCAATAAACACATAAGCTCTTGCCGTAAAGACCCTTTCCATGTGGATTATTACAATTACGATTTATTGAGTAAAGGATGAAACCACAAAATGTATTAACTCGAGGACTTGTTTCATTAAGTTAGCTATGTCTTGAACATGTTCTTGATTGAAATCATGGAGATGTACCTATACTGTTATTCCTCCCCAGGCATTATTTTTCAAGTGTTCCTTTGAGGAAACACACAAGATTCCATTGAGGAATAGGTATAAAAGTTATATTCACACAACACTTGTGCTCTTCTTATATTTTTTATCTGCACCAATGTAGTATTGACACATCCAACATGCAAGCAGCAGCTTTCTGCTGCTCTAGTTAGCGGCGTAGGATTATTCATGTTATTTCTTAAATCGATGGTCTTAGCAGACAATTCTATTGCTTAGTTTATTTTAGACAAATAACAATGGACATGCAGATTAAGTAATAGTATTATCATACAGAACGTTTCTTTAATTTAATAATTAAATACGTATTTTGCATGTTAATAGACATATCAATTTTTTTTTATTTAATTGGGTTTTGGATGTCGGAAATAGATGCCTCGACCTCACTGTCCAAGGCCCTAAATTACGCTGCCGCGGTAGGCCTAAGAAGTACTGGCTCACAGACCACGTGTGCGCTGGCTGGACGTCGAGATAGCGGACATGGAAGAGAACAATCTTACACCTGAGGATGCTGAAGACTGGGCAAAGTGGAGAAAATTGAGTAGGAAAGCGGACCCTGGCGCTAGGCCAGGAAAACGCCAGGTTGAAGAAGAAGAATTGAGTATGTTATCTATGTATCTAAGTATGTATTTATCTAAATAAGTAAATATGTATATCGTCGCCTAGTACGGCTAGTACCCATAGAACAACCTATGCTTACTTTGGGGCTAGGTCAATATCTGTGTAAGATTATCCCCAAATACGTTGACTTATCTGTCGCCAAGTCGAGCAAAACAAAGAGGCACGGCCGTACCATCCCTTTCTCGAAGCCATTCAGGCCATTTTCGACGTCCTGTAAATTTGTGCTGGCTAAAGCTAGAGCCCTGAATTTTCAGTGGCATATAGGGCATGATATGGCTTACATATATATTCCCAAGAACATTCAATTTGAACTTGTAGTTTAAGAATTATTGCACGTCAAAGTTCCCTACTTTTGTCACTGACACACTCACTCACCGATCATCATAAATCTAAGGTACTTCTAGCCAACCACCAAGCTTCAAATTTTAAACATAAGTAGTTTTTAGCTTAACAAGCTATAAAAACCCTAAAAATATCAGTCACGTTTTAAAAATTTTGGAATTAAGTAAGTTTGTAGTCCTATATATGAATATATGCTATTACAAAGTTACTTTTGCAGTTCCAACAAATAGTAGGTAAAGTATAGGTCTAAGATGAACGATGTGAGTATAAAGATGTGTATAGTATGAGTATGGTATGGCTATGAGTACGGTAAGAATATGAATATGGTATAGGTTCATACCATACATATGGCACTCATGTGTGGGATGGGGACTTGGTTATGGGTATGAGTATTGGATGAATATAAGTATAGCTTGATATGGCCACAAGTATTGTACAGGTATGAGTACGAGTAGTACGAGTATAGTGTGGGACGGGTATGAGTATGAGTATTGAGAAAAGTGGTAGCTGACGTACAAGAAGTACCTAGTACCCGAAAAGAAGGACTGCCTACAAAAAGAGATGAGATCCCATCAAAAACATTACATGTAAAAAGATGCCAGTCTCGCAACGCAATACTTCTACTACAAAAAAGTTTAGAGATGTAATGTGATACCAAGTCGGTTATTTTAGTCAGTGCCAGGGGGTGTTAAAACCGCATCAATATTAGATATTTTTAATTTTTAATACATATAATGACTTGGCAATCGCACATAATGCTTTACTCGTACCGTACTCCTAAATATGTGTAATGCTCAAGCTGCATGTTATGTTCAATTTGAATTATTTTTATAGTTGACGATGATCCTTATGTCATTATGCAGCCGTGCGATGGCCAAGTCATTATACGTATTAAAAATTAAAGATATCTAATATTGATCCGGTTTTAACACCCCCTGGCACTGACTAAAATAACCGACTTGGTATCACATTACATCTCTAAACTTTTTTGTAGTAGAAGTATTGCGTTGCGAGACTGGCATCTTTTTACATGTAATGTTTTTGATGGGATATATTACACTACGAAGTGGGCCAGTTTGCTGGTACGCAAATGGCGTTTGCGCACATGATCGTTGGTGCGCATGTTCGCTCAGCATTATATGAACGGACCTATTACATTTGAAATCCTTTCCCAAAATTATTTCTTGTATTAAATTTGTAAGGTGGGCTTAGTCGGAAATCTTATCGGTGAAAATACTATTGTAAAACAAGTTATTGGATATTCCTCCCATTTGTTTTTAAGAAAATCGCGAATAATTGTGAACCGGAAGTGTTACTTCATTGTAGCGATTACAGATTGAATCCTCTTTACTTAAAGAAATCCTTTTAATTTAAGAATATTTTACCATGTTTGTCAATGTCATTGAGATAAAAATTGTTGTTGTTAGAACTAGTAACTTAGTTTAGTATATAATTAATAATACTCTAAAAATTAATACAAATGAAATAATGAACTTTGATTATGAATCCAAACGGTATAGGTTTGATTTAGACGCACCCTTTGTCAATACCAAACCTACACTTGATTGTACTTGTGACAATATTAAATTCATATTTGTGTTTGATATTGTATTAAACTAAACCACTATTACGACAGGTTATAATTACCGTTTCTACATTGTCGGTGGATCATATAAGGAAAAATACTGTAGGTTATTATTATATTATATTATTGAATAAAAATATGTATATGTTTCTTAAACATAGCTATTAAGAGTATGCCAGGATGTAATTAGGTATTTACATATATATTGAAGAATTTTGTAATTATTCCTTAAGTAGCAGTGTGTATTTATTCTTTTTACTCCTTATTCAATATTGTATCAAACATTGGTAGGTAAAAAGTATGTTGTGTGCCAAAATTCAGTACGAGTATTCCAAATTTCCAATGAAAATAAATCATAAATATTACAACATAAATGAGAAACGCGTGTTCACTATTTGTAAAAGCAATATTAAATTAGTGCCAAGATACAAAATTAAAAATCTAGTTAAAGTAATGAATATGTGTTTTTAAATATTAATATTTAAGTAATTTGTGTTTTATATATCGATAATTTAGAAAGCTAGTATAGTTTGTAGATGGATATAAATTATAATACCGCTGTTGGCTATTGAGATATAATATTAAATTTCTACAACCGGTCATTGTCAATGCCAATTATCCTAAATAACAAGTAACTGTCAAACATTTTTTGTGACACACTTTTATTACTATACTTCTTTATAGAGTACTTCTTTAGTTAGACCTTTCTAATGAACCTATGCTCGATGTGTTTTTGTTTTTCCATCGAGGGGTTCCTTTAGCTACTTTCCGACTGCATCATCAGATCACCTCCATGTTAGCATATTATTGCATTGTCACCGGAATTACGATAGTACTCCAAATTTCAACTAAATCACGTACCGGGAATTGGTTCAAATTGTAGTTACAAGATTTGAAGCACTACATTACGCAGTGAAGCTAAATAAAATTGTGTAATAATATAAAAATAGCTTCATGATTAACAGATCTAAATAAAAAACACTTTAAAATCTATATGTGACCCGGTTACCTACCTACTTATGAAAAGTGGACTTTCCGAATAGAAGTGAATATTTATTTTATGTGAATCCTGAGATCTGATGTAATATAAAATTACACAAAAATCCTTTGAAGTGATTTTAATTTGATTTGATTTATTCAGCGAAATCCTAACCATGTCCACAGTCTGATGATGACCTCCAGGAAAATCTGTTGGTATTTGTAAAACTATTAACGGCCTCCTAGTCTAGTTGGTAGTGACTACCTACGAAGCCGGAAAAATGTTGAAATACCTATTACAGCATTTAAATATGTAAGAGTATATGTCGCAGACCGTCTATTATGAATTTATGACGGCTGCGTTTGATGGAATGTCTAGTATTGAAATTGTCTATGCTTGAGTGTGTTTGGCTGCGATACAGTGGCTTTTATTTGAATGACCCGAACAGCTGCTTTAATGGAATGGTTCCAGGCTGATTCTGATGACAGCCCGAAAGGGGCTGGTATCCTAAGAGGAACCGTCAGTCAGATTTGAATTGGAAAGTGTCGCAGTCAACCTCACTACATTCCCATTATTTGTATTTTTATCAATTGTATCGTTTTAGCTATGGCATTCATCGTGTATCATATCTACGTGATCGTTCATCCATCGCCGACATATAGGTATATATCGATCAAATAATAGTTTACTACTCAACAACTTTTTATATAACGTTCTATATCTACTACCGCCTATGAATTCACTGCTTAACAGTAAATGTACGGATACTAGCAAACATCAAATATTATTAATTCAATATTGTGGAGCTAGCGAGGAACAATTTTGGTGGTTCATGAATCATGACCTTATATTTCTTCACTATTTTGAAAAAATCTCGCATCTCACACTGCTAATACTCAGTTGAAACGCCGTAACTCTGTATGCATCCCATACATAGTTACCACATTTTTCGTTTGATTCTTTTGATTCGAGGTTTTTTCAAAGAAGTTGTGATTTGCATGTACTCGTATTCATCTCACTAATTAATATAACATGTGATTGTTAATAGGTTGGTTTGATTTTTCCTCTGTCCTCTAATCCAAGCGCCGTTCAGGGGCCTATTTCTCATTACTATTATTTTATGAGTTTATTGGTTATTAGAGCTCGTTCCCACTATGTCGGATGTCGGGACGATTTTTAATCGGGTGTCGTAGCGGCGGAACATTTTATATGAAGCTATTTACACACGAACGACAACGATTTTGTGTCGGATCCGACATAAAATATCGTGTGTTTTGTCAGCCCTCCGTCCGGAAAAAAATCGTGTCGGCGGCGCTGTTCACATAATGAGGCGCATCGCGTGTGGGGCCTCGTTTGAACTGTCGTTAAAATGGCACCAGCTGCGGTCGTGGCCGACAGCCGACTAGTGTGAACAGAGGCACCGACACCCGATTAAAAATCGTCCCGACAGCCGACTAGTGTGAACAGAGGCGCCAACACCCGATTAAAAATACTCCCGACATCCGACATAGTGGGAACGAGCTCTTAGTCTGTCAGTCCATTTCCGTCAGTAGAAAAAAAGCGGAAAATTAAAAAAATGTATTCGCAAAGGGTAGTCAGTTCACTAATACTCGTAAGTAGCGGACTAATAATATTTTTGGTGTAGTTTGGCTTAATGCATGCTTGGCCCTTAAGGATGACTAACGTTAGACCGGGCCGTGACCGGGCCGGAGCTTCCGGCGCTTACATTTCTATGACATGACAGGTGATCACGTGATGCTTTCCATAGAAAACGAAGCTCCGGAAGCTCCGGCCCGGTCACGGCTCGGTCTAACGTGAGTCATCCTTTACCATTCAACTACTCGTAATTTAAAAAAAAACTGGTCAAGTGAGAGTTCGTTTAACTCGCGCACCGAGGGTTCTGTACAAACTTTTAGTTCTCATATAACTATAAACACAAAAGACCAGTTTTGGCCAGATATATACTAAGGATAATTATGTACAGCGTCATCTATCGGCAAATCGCGCAACTTATTTGCACAATCGATAGTATGTATGTTGGTTTTTCTGGGATTATACGATACTGCCTAGCCCGAGACATATCTTATTTATATTCACTTGTAGATGTTCAGAGGTTGGAGTTAACAGCAAGGGAGATAGGAATGAGTTATTCTACATAAATAACATATCAAGTATCAAATATATTTTGTTTTTCTTTTATCTCCTTTTTATCTTTGCTGTTTAGTGTGTATGTTAACATTATGTACTTACTAATGAACCTCCAGGTCTGTTTTCTTAAGTATGTTAAGTACATTTGTACTTCAAACCCATTTGTATATGTGACTGTTTGTGTTCTAAATAAAGTAAAAAAAAAAAAAAAAAAAAATATTTTAATAGTTTAATCAATAAATTAAATAACAGTAATAAGTAGAACAAACGACCATACTTCAATGAGGAAACAATAAATAAAATAAAGGAAACACAGATAGCACTTAGTGCGATAACACATGACAAACAGACTGCAAAAGTAAAAACCTCTCCTGAATTACCTAAAGGTATGTTGTAATGTAAAGCAAACGTTTTTGACTTCGCGGACCACCCTACTTATTCAATTCCATATTACTCTTTAACCGCTCTCTGAATTTGATTATGCTTCATACATATGTCGAAGCACATTGCGAGCACTAATCTTAGGCAGTACTTTCACTCTTGAGTAGGCAGCCATTAGCTAGAACTGGAAATGCACCCGCCAACCTGACGTCAGGATGGCGGGCGTCATTTATTTCTTAAATATCTCTGGAGTTTAAAGAGCACATTGCTCCAATTTTGGCCCACATTTGGCACATTGCTAGCACTAACTCCTGACCTATACCGCAGCTCCATTTGTTGATGTACACCCGCCATCCTGATACTCACAAATTTTCATACGTATATATGTACGTCAGGTGACAATGTAATATTATGGTACCATCGAGCTGATGATCTGATGATGGAGACAGATGGTGGTCATAGGAACTCTGTGATAAAACAACGAAACCTAATTGTGCTTGGGGTTTTTAGAATTGTCTCGATGATATTAGTTACCTGTGGAAAGAAAAGTACAGTCAGCGATAAAAGCTTGTACCAAAAATGTTAAATTACTACAAAGAAGATTGCTCGACATGTTCCGCTTCATCACGAGGAGCTTCAAGGGAGCAAGCTTTATAATATATTTAATACATACTTTTGGCTGTTGTTCATTTATTTAATCGTATGGCGTTTTTTACAAAATAGGCAATTACATAGATACAATTTTACAGTTTTATCGCGAAATGATAAAACGGGTCCAAAAGAATAGTACAAATCGAAAAAGTTAGAGGTCAACATTTAAGGAATTGGCTGTTGTTGAACATAGCCGATAAATATTATCAAAGAGGATATAATAGGATAGAGCGGTATTGTCATAGTAAATTTTGTAACCACAGAAAATTCACTGCCATCTATCGTCACACTTTAAAACTAAAAATGAAGATTTGTAAAAATACGGTAAAATGTATTTATAGGTATATGTGGATAAATGATTTTTTTATTTGCATAAATTATTTTCATATGATTTTGACCCATGATCTTTCACTGATATGCGTTAAATTATTAAATAACAAACGAAACCGTCATCGCCATCTATCCGAGAGTAGGCCAAAGGTAGTGGCGCCATCTGATAGAGAATCAAATTTTCTTGATTTTCGAGGCACGTTTTTTCCTTAGACTGTAGCCATCTATTACGGAGTTATATCTATCTTTGATATTATTCGAAGAAATGATGACATATATTTTATCGTTTTATATAATGCTCCAATAGCGCCACCTAACGTAACATAGTAGGTACTACTAAAACATGAAACGAAAAAGAAATTTACGTAACCTCTTCCTTGGTTTACATATAGCTGTAGTTTTGTCTAATGAATTGTACAAGATGGCGTTAGTGATATCTGCAAACTAGTGAAATTAGGAACTGTGATTCATTACATTCAAGATATGTTAATTTACTATTACTCAAGATTAAAAAATGACCGGCTTCGTTACATGAAATCGTTCACGGATCTATTTCCATACAAGTGCTTTCCATATTTTTATATTGGCACCGTTTCGTTATTCGACGCACGTTGATTTACTATGCAAATACAAAACATTTTCATTTTGTAAGATTCATTCATCGGATTGGTTACAAAGAGCCTACACTTACCTTAGTCAGACAGTCATCATTATATAATACAATAACTAATTTTACAGTACATATGGTGCTACTTTACCACACTAGTGCGATAATTAGCACATTACGTAACTATGTTGAAAATTTGAAGGGCCATATGTACTGTAAAACGTAGTACAATACACGTGCGTAAAGGTAATTCGCAACTCGTGTCGATTTAAAACACTCCCTTCGGTCGTGTTTTAATTTTATTTATCGCCACTCGTTGCGAATTTCCTACTTTTCGCACTTGTATCGTAATATACTATTATAATACAGGACCCGAAAACTCATAAAGGAGACCGTCGATTTTATTAAGCCTTTAATTCGGTCCAGTTCGAAGTAAACCGAAATAATATACAGTTGAAACAGGTGTCAATTTAATCGTCATCATTTCTGCATCACGAAATAAAACGGGAGTGGTGTTGAGAAATCTTGCAATTAAAATTTGAATAGTCAATAGTCAATATATTCTTTTTTCAAATAGGCCTAGCAACAAGCACTTTTAAATTGTCAAGAATCTCACATGAACAACATTTAAATACATAAGTACATCCATATTGTTCATATTATTACGTACGAAAATAAAATGTGATTAGGTACAGTCAGCAGCAGAAGTTGCTAAGCGGGCGAGGTGTTCAAAATTACCTTGAAACGCCCGTATTCTCTTAACAATAAAGTCGCGTCAAGATCATTTTGAATACCTCGCCCGCTTAGCAACTTCTGCTGCTGACTGTACATAATAAAAAATAATATTTTGATCTTGGTCGTACTGTATTTTCTTAGTAAGGAGGAAGTACAGATTGACAACTGTGGCATCGGCACGGCGCATCGTGAGCCGAAAACTATAATATACAGTCTGGAAAAAAATATGGGCCCTGGAGGGAAAGTACCTTAAAACCTTAAGTTAGCTTATTTTACTTAAAGGAAATTTATTTTATTTTTAAAAAGACAAAATTGCATTTAGTTTTTTTTTTATTCGCTTGTCTCGCCGACTAAAAATTCCAAAAAAAAAACCCTATTTTATTCTAGGCGATACAGTTAATGTTAATGATAACATTTCTCCAAGAAACATTAGGTCTTACACTCATCTGTCGTACAAAGTATCCATAAATTGAGTTTTGGAAACAGTTACCTGAAGGGAGAATTTTCCGAATTGGGCAACTGCGGAATAAATACGTGAATTTGGGTGTAAACAAGAAAAATGAAGAGGGCCATATCATATTATGGTGATATTACATGGACTGATTTACTACAATTACTACTGAATAAATTTAATTATTGGTAAGCCTAAAAGGGTGAGGGATGTTGTTATGGAATGAACAAAAATATTAGGTAATGTGGAAGATACCGCTTTTAATGTTTGTAAATGTTAAAGAGTGTTTTTAATGTTTCTATTTAATATCTTGATCAAAAAATAACGAAAAATCATGTAAAACTGGTTTCTGAAATATTTAGCTTAACAGGTGGTCGTTATTTTGTTATTCAGTCTGTAACTCGAATATCCTTAAGTCTATAATACCGTTCTAAAGCAAGCAAAACAGCAAAAGTACGTATTGTCGATACGATTAAATTATGAATCAATTGTATCAAAAACAGAAAAGGAGTACCATTTTGTCTGAAAACGTCACATCTTTACAATATTATAAACTCACGCTGGTCACATTTCTTAAGTCGACCTCGCAGAGACATATTCGAATCCGCTTATGTGATAACTCCTTTTGTAAAGTTTGTCTTACCCTGCCTTCTCGACATTTCCTCTGTAGCTTCTGATAAGTAAGTCCTAGTTAGAGACGTTGAGGTTGATGTGCTGTAGTTTTAATTGACGATGATACAAGTGATTTTATTGTTATAAATTTTGTAAACATTACTTTGTTGCTATATACTTATCTACGTTAACACATTCTATCGAACAAATTCGTATAGTTCGCCTTTCCCTTTCTTCATCGCCTCTCTCGTTTATTTAGCCCGATCCCCTGGTGTTGGAGCTGCAGGTTATTGTCCTGGCCGCATTCCCACACTATAGTCTCCTTAATTTTCTTATTGCCATATCGACCTGCTAGCATGACGTGCGTTCTCGCGCGCGACTCCAAACATCTAGCGCGACTTCAAGTATGGACTCGCGCGCGAGAACGCAACTTATGCTAGCAGGTCAGAATAGAACGGACAACTTAAAGGTCGACGACTTTAAGTGTTTTGCTCTTCTCTAGTTAATGTCTGTCGAATGCTTATATCACGTCGTCGCATACATAATGCATTCTGTAAGCATGTTTGGATGTAATTGTGCAGTTTTAAGCAGTATATATGTCGCAGGCAAATTTTAAGAATCCGCCTTTTACAAACACTGTCGTCAATTTACAAACGCTTTGATGTTTGCAAATTCATCATCTCCCTCGCGTAGTCCCGGCATTTTGCCACGGCTCATAGGACCCTGGGGTCCGCTTGGCAACTAATCCCAAGAATTGGTGTAGGCACTAGTTTTTACGAAAGCAACTGCCATCTGACCTTCCAACCCAGAGGGGATTAGTCCGGTTTCCTCACGATGTTTTCCCTCACCGAAAAGCGACTGACCGACACCGAAATGACGTTTGCAAATTGTCGAAGGCAAGGTTAATGCGCTCAATAGTGTCAACGTAAACGTGATGGTTGTCTGAGGGTAACCATTGTCTGCTTTTATATCCCACCACCTCAAGGCCACCAAAATCTCAAGGTCACCCAAAACCGAATCAGAGCACCCCATTATCCACGTGGTCTTGTCTGTCCTACCTACCCCTATAGAGCAATTGCGAAATCGGAGGCGCGGAGGGAGAGCAGCCCTCGCCCGCTGTGACGGAGCGCGGGAACGAGCGAGGCGAGCGGCTGAGGCTGGTCGCCGAAGCTGCGGAGCCGAGTGTAGTGACCATGCTTCCTCACGCGAGGGCGGAAGGGCGGCTCTTCCGCAGCGCCGGAGCCACCCGGATCCAAAAGCTTCCGCCGCCGCCACCCCTTATGCCCCTAATAAGTCCGAAGAACTCCAGACTTGATGGACACCCCAGCGTTTTTCATAGTTTTGATGTGCAGCGCCACGAGTGAAGAACTACTTCGACCAAAATGCCGCGGCAAATTACAAACGGCGCTGTTGACGTCATAAGGTATTTTACCTATACGAAATGCGGACTTTTTATAATTTGCCTTCGGCATTTTACAAACGGCGTACAGTTATTATCAATAATTTAATTTGGTAAGTATATTTTGGAGAAATGAAAATTGTCACCTTAAACACCTAAGATATGTAAGTTAGGGTAAGTATACCAGTGAGTGAGCCCTTAAGGAAATTTTAGCAATATCTTATGTGGGTTCTAAGCGTTTTATCAGCTCAACATTCACTAGTTTGATTACGTTAGTAAAGTTTTTGAGTAATACCCCGTTATTTTACATTACAAGTATATGAATTTATATGCAAATAATTGGGAATTCATCAGTGAATAAATATCTTTTCTAGTATATGAACAGGTTGGCGCCAGCGAACGAACTACCCGGTTAAATATCTCACTTCGAAAACTTAAATTCCGATTATTAAAACCCCAAAAATCTTTCCCCTTTTTATTGATCTTAATATTGTTTGCCTACATTTTCAAGGGCCCGAATTTTAATTGATTGCAGGTTTGTTTCGCAAATGATTTAAAACGCAGCTTTACTGGCAATATTTAAATTAAACCTAAGACTGTATCGTTAAGTATAAAGACAACTTAGACGTTTTTTTTGGTATTACATTTTTGTTTAAAAATTACACATGTGTTTAAAATGCTTTAATAAGGTACACATTTCGTCCTGGGAGCTTGACGTGAAGCATATGGTTGAGACAAAATTTACTTAAATCTCCCGAGTAACAAAAACCGGCCAAGTGCGAGTCGGACTCGCGCACGAAGGGTTCCGTACCATTACGGAAAAAACAGCAAAAAAATCACGTTTGTTGTATTCCCATACAACAAACGTGATTTTAAATATTTATATTATTCTGTTTTTAGTCTTTGTTGTTATAGCGGCAACAGAAATACATCATCTGTGAAAATTTCAATTGTCTAGCTATCACGGTTCATGAGATACAGCCTGGTGACAGACGGACGGACAGACGGACAGCGGAGTCTTAGTAATAGGGTCCCGTTTTTACCCTTTGGGTACGGAACCCTAAAAACGACGTCTGACAAATAAGTACTACAAGAAAATTTAAGATGTGCGAACAAAACGATATGACACCAAAAAAAATCGTACTATGCGAGCCGCAATTACACATGATTCGTAAAGCTAAACATCTGGGCATTGTGTAATCATTTCTTTTAGTAAAAAAATAATAATTTGGATCTGTGCATGGTGGCCTTTTAGAGAATATGGTACTTATATTACTTACGACAACTCCGACTTTGTCATCCAATATAACTATAATGGAGCGTTTCTATCGACCTGCTCTAGCCATGGTTCAACACCATAAATGTCCGTTAGGCTTTGGATTTTGGTAGATTATTTAAGCTTTCTCCCTCATTCCGCTTGCGTCAGAAATTAAAGGGAAAACCAACCGTTCGGTAAGGCTTGTTTTGCAGAAATTCTTTGTAAATTTGGCATGTGAGCTGTGAGCCGCATAGAATTGTTACGTTGTATGGTGATTACGTTTATTTATGCTAATGCGCTTGGAACACAAATCGCCACGTGCCCGGCTTCTCAATAGGGCTTCACAGAAACCTAAGCATGTACTTTATGCATGTACATCACCTAGATGCAATAGGCAAATGCATTTCCATAGTGAGTCTAAGTAGGTTGAACTGAATACAGATAAACTTCAGGGTTATTAAAACCATACTTCAAAATAATTTTATAAACATTAAAGACATTTAAATGACTTATTGATTGATGGTATTTATAGATGTCGAGTTGTGAAATGACGTGAACAAATAGACGCACATAAAGAAATTAAACGGAACTGTTGTTATTTTGGCTACGGAACTATAAAATGGGAAGATCCTTACCCTACCCTGTGTATACATACTGGCCGCGTGTGTGTACGTTAGGCAAAACATACAGAACTATAAACGTTCTAGTAGTGACTGTAGTGAGCGACGTCCCCGGCTACTTGCCCCGAGGCGCCGACTCGCCAAATCACGTCGGTCACTCAGCGTCATGGGACCAACTATTTACAATTCATTACCCTCAGATATACTTAACTTAAATAGTAACCAAGTATTTAAATCTAAACTTAAACTGCTGCTTATAGAAAAAGCATTCTATAGCATTGACGAATTTATAAATACTCGATGAGGTCGTTGACTTCTGCATGGTAATTTAAAAAAAAATATTCATGTAAACTATATTTAAATCTAATAATGTTTTTTTAAGTTTAAAAATGTTATGAAATATGTAATTCATTATATTAACGAACATATGTACATATATTTTTTTATAAATGTAAAATGTGACCTGTAAAATTTGCTTTTACCAATAAAAAAAAAAAAAAAATGCCATCAGAAACTATTTTAAATTCATATTAAGTTTCATTCACAAAATATCCATCATAAATAGAGACCACTTATTTCAATTAAATTATTTGGTTCTACTCTTCACTTTTATTTATTAACAAATTCAGAACAGTACAATACAATAGTGTTGAATTATTACTTCAATTACTCGAACGTATGTATTATTGCTAGGGGCCGTGTATCATAATGTGGTCCGGCGTACCTTAATTTAGGGGCATAGATCTTAATAAGCGCCACTTGCACCATTCCACTAACCCGGATTAACCGCTTAAACCTGGAGTTACCATGATTACCAGTACAATTTGACACTAGGTTAACGGTTTAACGGCTTGACCCCGAGTTAGTGGGATGGTGCAAGTGGGAATAAGTGTTTCATGCATACCTACTTGCTTAAACTGAATCATAGTTGCCAAAATCAGATTTAAAAAAAAATACTTAAAATTATTTGATGTGCCATGTTTGTAAAAATTGGACAGGCACTTCGTCGAAATTTCAAAGAATCACATAAATATTGGGAAATGGTCAAGTAAAACTCTAATGTCTTAAAAGGCCCGCTAATTACCAGTCCGCCGGATGATATCGGCCTGTCAGTTGTCCGTAACTGTCAAATTTTTGTTCTAACTGACAGGCTGGTATCGTCCAGCGGACTGATAATCAGTGGGCCCCTCTATGCAGAATTAGACCTCGAGCCAGGAACAGTTCCATGACCAATCGCCTCCCGGGCGATAACTCATAACGGCTATGTATGATGAACTCTTGTGGACGTCAGCTGCCGCTCGGTTCGTGGGTTGAGGAAGGGTAGCCACCAAAAGCTCCCGATTTAAACTGTTAAAAAAAATGTTTTTCAGTCATCGCCTCCCAATTGAAACTTTGTCAGATGGTAGTTTAGATGTTATTGTTAATTAAAAAAACCGTAAGCCGGGTGTGTCGTGGGGGAAAGCTAAAATGCAACAAACTTGACCCCCCTATGTCTGGCGATTTTATAGAGCGGCTTTCTTCGTCTAGACTCTAGACAATGTATGGTGTATAGTTTTATGAACGGTCGAGAGTCGGTTATGTATAAGAAGAAAATAGTTTTTGATCGCAACCGGTTTCGTACAAGACCGAAAAAGTTTTCGATTGCAACTGGTTACGAAGCTCCGGTTGCGTACGCGGCCGAAGGGGCTGCATCATTAAGTGCCTTGCAGGTGTAGTGTAGGTGAGAGTCTGGATCAGGAAACATGCTTCCGTTGATTTCTGTATCTGCAGTAATACTGCCGGCTGCATTACTGCAGCAGTAATGCTGGTGCAGTCTGAATCCGAACCCGGTGGGCGCAACATCACTTTTCAGCCACGCAATATCGGGTATCACTGCAAGGACCCGGTCTAAAAAGATACCCTGCACAATAGTTCAGAGTCCGAAATGTTATAATTAATTAAGTTTTCAGAGTAGTAGTACCTAATTAATGGTAATAGTTATTAATACCAGTCAACAAAGCCAAAGCCAATCCAGTCATTTTTAAACGTGTCACTCATAATGTACACAATGATCAACAAAACAAAACAATGTGAATAAAATAGTATTTTATACAATCGTGATATAATAGAGAGCTTTTCAGTCGAGTACCGTGTTTAAGCAACGAAGCTTGCTGAGTTGCTTAAGGTAAGGTACGAGATTGAAAAGCTTGATTATATCACTATTGTATACAATACTTTTTCTACGAGACAAAAAAATAACACTTTCAACTAGTAGAATCATATATAGGTAAACAAACCAAAAGTATACAGCATACGCGAGCTGCTGCAGCCCGCGATATCTTCATACTCGTACGCGCCGGGTTGGTCAACGACACCTTCTCGTAACTCATGAGGCCCTGGTACCTGCTCCTTGCTAAATTCAATTTTAAGACAGTTTTTTTCTCGATTTTGGCCACCGTAGCCTATGGAGACTAACAAGCAACGCTAAGAGGTTTTCGTAGGGTATGGATGTTGCTATATGAAGCACACACACACACACACACATCACATTCACATCCGCATTTCTGACTTATGAAGCAATTGTTTCTACTACAACATAAAATAAAATGTTTTTGTTGGCCAACCAATCACAAAGCAGCAGCAGCGTGTTTAAGTAGGCTAATTTGCATTGAATCGAGTCTCCTTAAACAAGAAATATTTTATCGAAATGTATGACATTCTATTTTCAAAATTTTTATAATTGACTAAACCGTATCGATAAAATTCTTATGCTTGAGTCGGTAGTGCCATAGACTATCCAACGTTGAAAAGAGTAAGGTTGTAGTGTAGCATATCAAGTTGTAATACACAGATTATACTCGACGAGTAGAAAAAAATAGATTCGTTATTATAAAACTCTTCATTCGGTTCTTGTCTGTTTGTCTGATTTTATATCTTGTCTTTTTATTAATTATAAAACAATTCAAGTCTCGGAGACCCTTTACATCTCTGGATAATTTGATGATCTTTTTTATTATTATATACATTTTATCTCTGACACCTAGAGACTTTTACATCTCTAAACAATTTGAGTACTTCTGTTATTTGTATAGTTTTTATTAGTTTTTTTTTCTTGTGTAATTTAACATTTATATTTATGTAATTGTTTTTTGTAATTTTGGGTTAATTTTATTGGTTGTAAAAATTGACACGTAAAAGTGCCCCTGTGGCCTATTTGCTGAATAAATGTTTGATGTTTGATGTCTTCAAAGACGTAAAGCCAGACGTTTTCGATAACAATAAATTCAAGCCAATTCAATGTAAGCCAATAAAATATTATTTTTTTTAGTGTTTATCGCCTCGGATGTTTATGACACTAATTTTAAACAGCAGATCAGTACGAGAGAGATCAAACTCGGAGGGGCGAAATCGTTGCAGTTTATCTGACATACATCTCAGGTCCGGATTCGAGGAGAGCTCGCTGCCTGTTGCAATCGGCATAACAATCAATTTCCGTGCAAATATCAACATTTAAATAGTGTTTCTCAAAGTCGTAATTTAACAGTTTTTGAATTGTAAAGACAAACTTATAACTTAGGTAGTAAGGTTAATTTTCTTAATTAAAATTAAATTCTCATTCGGGAATGACAACGTACCTATTAGTACAATCGGATTAAGTCTCACCTCAAAATCCTTCCAAAGTTATGAAATTTGGTATGTATGTTAATTAAAGGTCTCTTTTTCATGTCCACACTATTTCACATTTGGGGACCTCGAGGAATCGCAGCCATCTTCGAAAATGTGTACCATCCTGGAAAAATTTGCGTTTTACTCTAAATATACATTCTCTATGAAAATATGGTGTAAGGCAACATTAAATCTTATTAAATTCTACACAAAAAAGTCCTAGATAACTTTGCGGAAAAAATACATCTTGTTATAGAAAATAACAGCTAAATCCAGATTTAGCGCTTATACCCTTTCAGGGGATATTCTCTTAATATGAAACTTGGAGGAATATGAATTCTATTTTTGTCTATACATTTGTACACGTTCTACTCCAATATCAACATTTTACTCGACTGCAACTTAAACAGAAAGTAGGGTTATGGGTTTAAATACTGAAAATCAGTACATCCTGTAGCTCAGGATACTGGACGGATTTTTTAAAACGACATATCGGTAGATTCCTCTTGCCCTTCACAACCTGTTTACACCTGTTTTATTAAAGAGAAATCAATACAGCTGCCTTGAGAGGACGCCGAATAGTAAATCATATTTTTACTTCTAGCGCCTAAACTATTGAGTGTATTTCAATAGGGATCCCTGTTTGCGTGTCATAAAATTGGAGCTTCGGGGACCACGGGGATCAAACGCCATCTTGAAAAGTATAAGTCTTTTTTGGAACTTAATAAGCTTTTGTTTCGCTATACACAGTATTCACATTAAACCCAGATATTCCGAGAAAAACAGAAAAACCAAAAAAGACATACTTTTCAAGATGGCGTTTGATCCCCGTGGTCCCCGAAGCTCCAATTTTATGACACGCAAACAGGGATCCCTGAAATTGTAGGTGTCAAATTTCATTACTGTCACTATTGTTTAAACCCCATTTAAGACGTAAAATCTGTTTTTGCAGTCACATTTTTAAGTCCTAAACATTTTTCCTCCATTTATTTTAGTAAATTTGTATTGCATAGCACTTGTGTACTAATTATGGATCTACTGATGTCTATTTTATCTATTTTATCTATTTTAGTTAAGGCGCTAGAAGTAAAAATATGATTTACTATTCGGCGTCCTCTCAAGGCGGCTGTATTGATTTTTCTTTAGGTAGGATTTTTCTTGGGGTAGAACGTGTACAAATGTATAGACAAAAGTGAAATTCATATTCCTCCAAGTTTCATATTAAGAGAATATCCCCTGAAAGTGTATAAGCGCTAAATCTGGATTCAGCTATTATTTTCTATTACAAGATGTATTTTTTCCGCAAAGATATCTAGGACTTTTTTATGTAGAATTTATTAAGCTTTATGTTGCCTTACACCATATTTTCATAGAGAACGTATATTTAGAGTAAAACGCAAATTTCCCCAGGATGGTACACATTTTCCAAGATGGCTGCGATTCCTCGAGGTTCCCAAATGTCAAATTGTGGACATGAAAAAGGGACCTTTAATTAACATACATACCAAATTTCATATCTTTCGAAGGATTTCGAGGTGAGACTTAATCCGGTTGTACTATATATTGGCAGCCCGATATCTCGGTAGCCAATTTTTATTGCAACCTGCCCTGCGTGATGAAATAACCGAACTTTACCATTTTCATTGTCAGATAACAACCCACACACAGGCCCCTCAGAAACTTGTTTGCAAATACACAGCCAGCGAGTGATATAATTATTTAACTTTTACGGCAATAATTCGAGTCTTTCAGTCAAAAGAGGTCGAAAATTCCTTGAAAGTAGCTTCAAAAAAAAAGAAAGTATGGTACGGTACGACGGTCCGGTTAACAAATTGTTTCATAGTACTAAAGCCACAGGTAGATTGTGAATTAGAATTAAATGGAAGACACCGAAGGGAAGGAAATCATCATACTTATTTATACAGAAACCTGCACTTGCGAAGAAACTCATAAATGTATTTGAAGTCCCACCCGCTTTGGGCCAGCGTGGAGACTATAGCCCTGTCTCTCTCGTGAATAAGAGAAGGCAAAGGCCTAGCATGCAATGAGAGAAAAACCGGAAACACTGACAGTTTTTTTTTTATATTAGAGATAACTCAAATACCTAATTAGGTCTGTTTTTTGTTTTTTGATACTTTGTGCTCTGATAGTGGCTCATTGTTTATCTAGGACTCGAAAGTGATATTCGACCCTAGGGCGTTTTGATTTCCGTAAATTTCCGTATATTATTTCAAGTGAAATCACTTTAAAACACACAGCTCATTTTCATCAATCCCTTTTTGTATGTGCTCTCCTCATTAGTTCGTATGAAAATCGTGGGGTACAGTATACTTGTGATCATGTTAGGAATCCTGGAGATGTGTAGGTACACAAAATATCTATCTGTTTTATAGTTAAATACTTTGGTCGAAATCCTTTTTAACCCTCAAAGTTTGGGCCATTTGGGCCCCATACATTCCACGACTCTTCTCATTCCGCACAAACTCCAGCTAAGGCATAAAGGCATTTTGAAGATTTTGAGTAATCGATTTATTTGAATCGGCAATTTTTATCGAAGTAGCAACTTAAAAACAGGTGGCGAACCAAAACCCAGAGACAATCTCCAGTTCTTGTATATACTTACAGTGTGAAAAAAAATGGGCCCTGGAAGGAAAGTACCTTAAAACCTTAAGTTAGCTCATATATTTTACTTAAAGGGAACATTCTTTTATTTAAAAAAAAAATTAGAACTGCATTCAAAGATTTATTTAATTCGCTTCCGTCTTCCGGGGATGGACTTACGACTAAAAATTCAAAAAATACTAATAACGAACTGTATCGACTAGTGGAATAAAATAGAAAAAGTTTTTATTTTTAGTCGGTTCGATTCCCATACGATGCAAGCGAATTTAAAAAAATTGTGAATGCAGTTTTGTTTGTTTTTTAAAGTAAAAGAAAGTTTCCTTTAAGTAAAATGAGCTAACTTAAGGTTTCCCTCCAGGGCCCATTATATTTTTCCTCACTGTATGACGAATATTCGTCTGTATTATTAGCTTGTAGAGTCGTTGCCAAATACGGCGCCTGCAGCGGAGGCAGAGACTAATATCTAGTTCTGTTGGCACACCGCGCCTGACCTGACTTACTACGAGTAACTAACTACAAACGCAACATACATCCAAGTATGGTTTGATAATTATTTTGTTAGTATCTAGAACATCTACGCGACTTATTTCGTTAATGTTATGTTACTCCACTTGTTTTTACGTAAAATTTTCGCTTTAAGGATGAGTTCTACTCTATATAATTTAGTGACCTATACTTTGTGAGGCAGGGCTTCCTCGACCCTGTTACCAGGCCGTATCAAAGCTACGTACCAGCTCTCTTCGGAGCAGATAGGCAATAGCAGACGGGCGGAGGGATAGACGGCTAGACAGATAGACACACACATTTTTATTGTTTTTGCGTAATACATTTTTGATGGGAAAATTTGACATTATGAAAAAAGAACCGAAAATGTCATATACCTAGTTTTTAAAGTAGGTCATTGATAAATTACCCAGTGTGCTTTGAGTTCAATCTCTTGGATATGGCATTTGCATTTAGTCACTACTAATATATATAAGCCCTATTTTAATATATATGTACATATAAAATACCCCTAGTTTAATGCAACATTAAATGTAGCATATTTATGAGCTAATTTGTCCTCGTAAAACTTGCCAACTCAAATGAGCATATTTTGTATAATTATCTCCAAAAAAATGCTAGATTAAAAGCAGCAATTTGTGATATTGATATGTCTGCGGTAGTCGCCGCGGTGCTGTGCGCCAAGCAGACGGGTTTGCGACAACGTTAGATACCCGAGTCCCGAAATCGATGCCGCAGCGGGTTGATCAGGAACAGCTACTCTACCAAACATTCCTGCCTTATACGCAAGCCAAACGTTCCAATTTGTGACGAGTATTCACATTGCCCAAAATGGGCTCGAAGAGCTAACTACTTAATGCCATAGCAAATATTTTTAAAGTTATATATATTTACATAGGTAATAAACTGTATTATATCCCGTTCCGGGACCGAACCAGTAAAAAAAAGTCGAAGAGGTTTTCTTTTCAGGGGTCCTTTTTTTTCGTCGTGACGTGTGCTTTGACCTTGATCGCAGCGTAGCTGTTGCAACTGCTGCCACTTTTATGATATATTCACCTGGGAAGCCAACATATGTTCATCAATTTGTCGACGATTCTACAACTACATATGATGAATTATTTATTTATAATTATAAATAAAAAAACCTTAACTTTTTTGTAAGAACTAAGCTAATTTTAGCAGTTTGCGGGCATACCTACACTTCATAACTCACCTACGTAACTATATACATATTGGCCAGCGGTTTCTGCTAGTTTCATTAGATAACCAATGCACGCCTGACTTCGAAATAGAGCCACTGCTGCAGAATTACTAGCTGTGAAAAGAAAACAATAAAATATATTATGGTTCATTATTTCATGAGTAACTATCGCGGTAACCGAAGACAATATAACGAGCTGAATGTTCTGAAAATTAATTAAAAAGCATTACTTAGCTAGCCTGCAGCTATTTTAATTATAATCACGCGATGTCTTTAGTATACAAAATGGATGAATTAATGACTGGAAAGATATACCTAAAAGTTTAGGGTGCCTAGCCAAGATGCAAATCGTTCGCTCCGTAGCGAACGATACGGTACTCTCTCTATCACTCTTCCATATTAGTACGACAGAGACAGAAGCAAGAAGAAAGAAAGAAGAGAAGAAGAAGAAATGTGGCCATGGAGACCGACGCGCCGCAAAATTCCGAGAAAACCTAGGTCAATGACGTTACTATGTGAATGGGGTGGCCAGATGACTGGAGTTTACCCGAAAAGTCGGGAGAATTTATCATGCAAATGGGAGAATGGATGAAATATGAAGGAGATTTGAAACTAAAGTAATTTATCTTAATATGCCATTTTGTTTACTTACATTGAACTCGAGCAAAATAAAGATAGAAAATAGCAAATGAGATTGTCATAATGTTATATAAAATCGAGTAAATAAGCGACATGAGGTTAACATGGGAAGGAACACTGTCAGGGAGATAGGTGGTCTGGGATCAAGTCTTGGGGAGACGTTTATGTAGTGAAGAGAATCTCTATGTATGGAAATTTGACAACATTAATGTACGGGTTATTACCAAAACTTTGCTAAGTTCGCAACCGGGATGATGATAATGATAATAAAATATTATTATTTATCTCCACGGGACTTAATCGCGTAAAATAGTTTCAAATTTACCTCCGACGTTTCGAGGACGGCGTTGTCCCCGTGGTCTCGGAGAAGACTGGCTAAAGTTGACATCAACATCTTCTAGGCGCGCGAGTTTTTCGAACTACCCGCACTTGGTCTTGTTTATTAACTTGAACGTTTTGCGCACTAGGGATGCTACCGGGTCGACACACAACACTCACAATATTCGATTTTTCAACTTTCGATATTTGGTTTCGCTTACACTTACTAATGACTGGGTTCCATGTGGATGAGATCTTAAAACCTTCGTCTCGATTGAAATTTCTATGTTTCTTGATTTCAATGGCTTTACGGATTTTTCTACTATAAAACGCACGATCTGTAGAAAGTATTCTAGGGTTGTGAAGCTCAATCCAGATTGAGCTAAAAACGATGAGGTTTAGATAAGTGGATAACGGCAGGTAAATTCAAACTCAAATAATTGGTTATTTTCATTATTATTTCTCCACAAAACAGTATATATGTTTCTTATTACTAAAACTCCTTTTCTGTCAGAAACAACGTTCAAGTTAATAAACAAGACCAAGTGCGGGTAGTTCGAAAAACTCGCGCGCCTAGAAGATGTTGATGTCAACTTTAGCCAGTCTTCTCCGAGACCACGGGGACAACGCCGTCCTCGAAACGTCGGAGGTAAATTTGAAACTATTTTACGCGATTAAGTCCCGTGGAGATAAATAATAATGAGTAAAAATCGTGAAAGTTTAAATCAGAGATAATAAAATATTTCAGAACTCAACACAAGTAAATTCATAATACTAAAAACGATGAGGTTTAGATAAGTGGATAACGGCAGGTAAATTCAAACTCAAATAATTGGTTATTTTTATTATTATCTCTCCACAAAACAGTATATATGTTTCTTATTACTAAAACTCCTTTTCTGTCAGAAACAAGTATCAGAATATATATTAACAAAAGGGGAATTTTATCGGGAAATTGGAAATTTGTGTATGACAACACATGCGAAAGATTACTTTGATGGAAATTGGGATAGGTTTGTCGAACCTTCCAAACTGGTAATAATAACAAAAATGGTGGAGGTAAACTTTAACTTGATAATAATAGGGGTGAATTTCGTTTAATAGAAGGAAAAATTAATTGATGGAAATATTTTACTATAAATAGTTTAAAAAATAAAATATCGGATAACCAAACAAGTAAGAGGTAGCTATGTTCGTGCGCAGGAAAACATCGAGCTTTCTTTCGGGGAGTGGCTCTGCCTTCTTGTCGGTGGCATTGAGTTTCGGAGTGGTACGACGACGAGGTGATTGGGCTCGTGCTGCAGTAAGGAGCTACGGTAGGAGAGCGGTAGAACGAGATCTTAGGGGTGGTAAGCGAAATCGTATTATTCACTAAGATAGGAGCAAGTAACAGAATAAAAAGCCAACTTTCATTTCAGTTTAGAGAAAACCAAGTAAATCCAATTATTTTAAATCTTAAAAATAAATACCTAGCAGTATTATTTTGTTTTATATTAATTAATAATTAATTAAATTTATAAAGTAACTAGACCTGAGATTATCGATTCAAAGTTCCATTAATTCCTTATTATAATTGCATGTGTGTACTAATCAATTTTGATAGCGTTGAACAAGTCGTGGGTTGAAACGTAACCGTGCCAACCAAGCCCATAAGTTTTTCAATTATTCCAGTACTGTGAGTGTATTTTGTGTCGAAGTGAGTCAGGCAGATGCCAAAGGATGAGTTAGGGAAGTACTGTAAATTTTTAAAGTAAGTCAGAATGACATAGTTTAGACTTCAAGAAAGAAAAGTTGCAGTCTTGGTGAGTGGATTTTCATTACAGTGTGATTTACTGTGTAATTTTTCAGGACATTATGTGTTTATTCCACAGGTCATCTATGTGCTTACGTAAATTTTCAGGAAGGTTCTATAATTTAGTTTCATAATTTTAGTGATACGGATAAATTCGGTACTAATTAGCGAGTTGCAAAGATGATTCGAATTGGATATTTAGGGATAGTATTTAATTTTTAATTGAGATAATTATTCCAGGGAATTTCTAATTAAATAAATTCACCATAACCCATTTGAGTTGATAGCACAGTTTTTTATTATTTACTAAATTTCTAGAATTAAGTTATTATTAGCTATCCAGTCTAGAATTCAAACCAGCGACAAAGAAACTTAATCCATAGAAGAAACTCTGTAAAATATTCTTATAAAATATTAACTCTATAATTTAGATATCTGTGAAATATTTGTTTAAATCATCTATTTAAATTTACAATTTCATCCCGTAGCAAGCATATTAGTGGGTGGGTGAAGCTACTTGATTCTAAAATTCAAACAAATAACCGAGTTAATGTAGCTCATGAAAAGTCCATTTTGTTGTTTTTACAATTACCAACAGTTTGTTGAACTCTGAAATTTTATATCAGATTAAGATTAATCAAAGGAAATTGTTTTATTTTTGATTGGAATTATTACATAATAATTTTAGGAATGATTGATTTAAATAAATAATTTAGTATTTTTCTAAACTATTTAATTACTATAAGGAATTATCTAAATTCTTTAGTGATCTGAAAGGTCATGACTCTCCAAGCATAGGCCAATTAAGTTTGGTAGGGTTTCGTCAACTATCACTGAAAGATTTGTGTAATTTAAAGTTAAAGCTACAGAAAGTAGCTTATAGTCAGTAGAATTGTTTAATAATGTCGAGTATTGGAGTCTATAATACCAACTATTAAATCGAACTGAAAGTTGTAAAGTCGTTCAGGAATATGAATAATTCAAGCACCGACTAAGTGTAACATAAGGTCGAGTGGTGATTTACTATACTTGGAATGTGGAATCACCACAAGCTAACTGAATTTATAGTTCAGAATTCTGAATAACTTCTTTAGGCTAAGGCCTCATAATTTTTTATAATAATTAAGGGTATTAGAGTCTAAGGACTTACCATTTGATGGAATTGTACTCTAAAGAGTTATTTTGATTAGCATTAAAAGATGACCGTATGATAAAGGTCCAATCCAGTGTCCTGAAAGCTCGCTTTCTTTGCTAGTGCGAAACTAGGTCTGAAGCCGGCCTCACCCGACGATAGAGATTGGAGTTACTATATGTCAAATCTCACAAATCCATAATATACAAGGGATAGAGAGTTCCTTATTTTAGTTATTTGCAGTACTTAAAAAATTAGTACTTACAGAAGTGTTAAGACACTTCTAAATCTTCTAATATGTTTGTTCTAAACCAAGGAACTAGAACTCAAATAAAGAGAATTGAACTGAGTCTGTAACTCCATTTGTTCACACGCTTCAATCGGAGATATGTTATAGATGATATATATTCCTATGAACATACTTCCGATGGGAAGGGGACATTACCCCATTTTAAATTAATATCTTATCATAATTTTCATCAAGTTCTGTGTATTTTTATAATTTTCTAGAATACTTATCCCCTTTTAGCATCAATATATATCAGTTTCACATTAAATTTATCTATATACCTGTTCTGATTTCTTTAGGTTTTGTTTACACTAACTTTTATTTGCCTTCATAAAAAATTTTTTAGGTAACGTGTTTTGTAAGGGCTATTCTTATCTTTCTAATGTAAAAAGTTTCTGGTTTATTACACACAGCAGTAGTGTCCCGCCATTATCTAGACGATCACAACATTTTATTTGAGGCCAATTAAATTTAAACTAGACAGAGGTAAATTACATTTTCGGGGTTTATGGGGTTTCATCTTCCATTACTGGGGTAGACGGGTAGTTAGCTTAGACTATGAGTAGCTTAGGTTAATGAGTGAGTTAGTTAATTAGTAAAGAGGGTTAGTTGGTCGGGTGCGTTATAGATACCTACCTACTTGAAAAAATTCTAAGACTTTGTGAAGGTGCATTGGTATGCTTGATGATGGTCAAGTATGTACTATCAGGGACATTGGCGGTGAATCAGTTCAGAAAAATATTACCTCAACCCTTACCTTTTGCCCTTAAGGTGGTTCACCGCGAATGTCCCCGATTGTACCTACCAATAAGTTATAAATTAGGAGAGGGTGCCACTTGGTTAAATGTATTGTGTATTGTTTTGCAACATCTGTGCCCTTTCGTAAATAAATAAAATAAAGAAGCCTCTTTATTTCCTTATCAATTACAAAGTTTAGGTAAAGGTACATAAATAATTTCTTAATTTATTTTGACTAATAAATGTTTTCTTTCTTTTTTACTTATTTTAATTTGTTAGTAGCATATTTAAACTTAATTTTATATTTGTGTATTTTAAACTAAAAACTTGATAGGAACCCCACTTTATTGGGTAAAGGCCTCCTCCAATTTGTTCCATTGGTCTCTCTCTGTAAATACTGTTTCTTTTTCTTTTCATCTAACTGGAGGATTGTGGTCGCTGTCCTTTAGTACACTACCTATAAGAATCGTTAGGCAAGTGGCCAAGTTTCAGTTCGGTACAAATACGGCCTCCGTTAAAAACCGTTAAATTTATTGCACAAATATTTAATATTGTAATTACTTATCACTAACAATTTACATAATTATTAGCATACATACACAAATTAAAACTAAAATATAGATAGTAGTTAACACATACATATGTACAAAAAAAAATTCTACAAATTTTCGTACTTTAGCCTTATAGGCATGTTATAATATAATCTTCTACTTATACTAAATTGTATGTTGTCTTGGAAAAAATATCCTAATCGTTACCTTCTGTGTTCACGTTCACAAAAAAGACGCCGGTCTTCCCGAATATTTTTTAACCAATAATTTGGAAGTTATGGAAATACACCAAACTTGACTAACCCTTATCGTACCCCTATCTCCTAAACTGCTAAGCGCAAATAAAATTGTTAAAGAAAATACATAAAAAAAAGTGATTAGGGGAAGGTTGCTATCATTGAACCACTTAATTTCGCTGCCTTATAATTTACACAATTCATGTAAGAAATTAAAATCAGTTTGATAATTTTGAACCATCGAAATATATTTATTCGTTACCTTACAGACAAATGAATACAGTTTAATAATCTAGGAGAAAAAACGTGAAAAGGATTTTTCGCACTGTTGCCTTGTTTGGACCTCGATTGGACTACGCTGCCGTGTCAGAGATACGCCTAACCAGTGCAAAATGAAACTAGACACTATGCTTTACATAATACTTAAACAAAATTTCAAAAAATGTTTTTAGTTACTGAGATATTTCATGTTTTAAGATAGACGTTTTCGAATTTTTAGACATTGAGTTATGCGTATCTCTTCTAACTCAAGTTAGAATAATTATGCGTAACTCTTCTCAGTTTTTTTACGGCAAACTGGATATCTACTATCTCGAGTTATCATAGTTTCGCGTAACCACACTCAGGTAGTACGGCGATAGGCGGCTCGCGGTGAGGCGGGGCGCGGAGGGAGCGGCTCGTCGCTCCTTGTCACGTCACGTGTATTTGTTTATTTGTGTCGTTTTCAAGCAAAAGGTACCACATTGTCGCTTATTATAAGGACATTCTGACAGGTTTTTCGTATAAAGATACAAGCAATTTTCGTCCTTTTGATTGAAAACGTCACATTTACATTTCATTACGTACGTAATATTGACCCGGTTAAGTTAGCGTTCCGGTGTTTTTTTATGTTGTTTGTTCAAAATATGATAAATTAGTCTTTAAAATGAGTTATTTACCAAGTAAAGCCTTGTTACGAATGTGTAGTGATAGAAATGTCGTAGAAAACAAAGGTTGTGCGACTAATTATCTTAGCTAATCTCACTTTGTAATCATTGCTGAAAACCCTCTAAAAAACTAAACTATTTCGTTTTTTTTTTGAAATCTTAAGAAGCTGAACTGTTTATCGTCGTCCGCTGTCTGTCATGAACTAGTCGTCAACTGGTCTTGTGATTGTCATGTCTAATTTTGAATTTAAATGTCGGTCGTTTCAAATGTTCCAATATTCCAAATATGTATGTCAGTCAGCTAGTCAGTCAGTCGGTCTGTCAGGTCGCCACGGGGGTTAGAAGCCCCGACAGGTACCTACTTACAAAAATCTTAACGTAAATTAGAAATAAAAAGTGACAAACACAAAAATAATTGAATGATAGTTATACCTGACAATATAATATAAGTAATGCACGAGTACCATCTTGTTACATACTTCTGTAGTAATTTCTTTCTTTTGTAGAAGATAACTAATAAATGCATAAAAAGTAAAATTATGAACATAATTTATAAAAGATATTTTTTTTACTCTTCTTTTTATTTTTATTACTAAAAGCAAGAAAAAGCATCAGCCCTATCTTGGGTACTGCTCTCCCAAGTGCTCATCAAGGCGTGTCGGATGACCAAAACAGCGTTTGCCTACGTTGCACCAAACCTGAGTTCCACTAGGTACAGCCAGGGTTCAGCATCAGCTTTATCTTGGGTACTGCTCTCCCAAATGCTCATTAAGACGTGTTGGATGACCAAAACAGCGTGTGCCTATGTTACACCAAACCTGAGTTCCACTAGGTACAGCCGGGGTTCAGCATCAGCTCTATCTTGGGTATTGCTCTCCCAAGTGCTTATCAAGGCGTGTCGGATGACCAAAACAGCGTTTGCCTACGTTGCACCAAACCTGAGTTCCACTATTAAGTACAGCTCTCCCAAGTGCTCATCAAGGCGTGTCGGATGACCAAAACAGCGTTTGCCTAGGTTACACCAAACCTGAGTTCCAATAGGTACAGCCGGGGTTCAGTATCAGCTCTATCTTAGGTACTGCTCTCCCAAGTGCTCAATAAGGCGTGTCGGATGACCAAATCAGCGTTTGCCTACGTTGCACCAAACCTGAGTTCCACTGGGTACAGCCAGGGTTCAGCATCAGCTCTGTCTTGGGTACTGCTCTCCTAAGTACTCATTAAGACGTGTTGGATGACCAAAACAGCGTGTGCCTATGTTACACCAAACCTGAGTTCCACTAGGTACAGCCGGGGTTCAGCATCAGCTCTATCTTGGGTACTGCTCTTCCAAGTGCTCATCAAGGCGTGTCGGATGACCAGAACAGCATTTGCCTACGTTGTACCAAACCTGAGTTCCACTAGGTACAGCCAGGGTTCAGCATCAGCTTTATCTTGGGTACTGCTCCCCCAAGTGCTCATTAAGACGTGTTGGATGACCAAAACAGCGTGTGCCTATGTTGCACCAAACCTGAGTTCCACTAGGTACAGCCAGGGTTCAGCATCAGCTCAGCTCTATGTATACTAAAACCTTCTCCAGAATGTAACAAACACTTTTCTGAAAACCGCATCAAAATCGGTTTAGCCAAACGCGAGATAATCGCGGACCAACATACGGGTCAAACTGAGAACCTTTTTTTAAGGCGGTTAAAATTTTTGGAGTAACTGACCTTCTGCCGTTAATTCCGCCTTTTACACTTACTGGGATTCAATATTAAATAAATTACATACAAACAAACACACACATACATACATACATACATACATACATACATACCTACATACATATACACATACACACATACACACATACATACATACATACATACATGCAAAACATGCATACGCTATTTTATACATAAGGCTCTTTCCACCAATCGATTAATCTACTTTATAACCAATGATGTAAGGACTGATGGAAATCGGGCTCCTTGTATGTAATGTGAGTTAGCACATTATAAAATGGATTATCTTGTGTAGTCTGGTTACGCGTTTTACTAGGAGCACTAATACAACGAACTCTTACAACTTAAGATAAAAGAACTACGCGTGACCAACCTCAATATTCCCCATGCCCTGGTTACACGTTTTACTAGAAGTTGATACAATGTAGTCTTCTAACTTTAGATAAACGAAAACCTCAATAAGCCCGCGAGCCGTGGCCACGCGAAATAGTATGAGCGCTCATACAACGAACTCGTCTAACTTTAAGTTAACATAGTTACGCGCAACCACCAAATGTATGAAACAGTGGTTACGCCAAACTATGTTTATGCGTTTATTTCAAAAACTATGTACTTTTACAAAAAAAAAGTAAAGAAATATTATTCTTCACGTCTATTGAAACACAAAACACATATTAAAAATAACTTAACTCAATAAACTCACGAAATATATGAGTTTATTAGTTTTCACGCTCACCAAAAACTTTAAAGTCGATTTACTCAAAACTGTGTTTTTTGAGATAGCAGAGATACGTCTGACACGGCAGCACGGAGTCACTATCAATGGACTTAGGATGTTTTTGCTGATGGTACATTCAAGGAGACTAATAGAAAATGACATTTTTATTTATTTTCATATTTTTTATTTGCGTGGAAACAATTATAAGTAAATAAAACTATAAATGGAAGATAAGTACATGACGTATGGCAGCCTTCTTTAGATGACATTTTTAAAACTGAAAAAAAAAAAGTTGCCATGATTGGACCGGTCCGATGATAGGACATGCGCATTGATAGCAACATTAGCAACTAGGTATCAAATAACAAAAAAAATAAAAATAACGAAAAAGATATTATTATAAATTTAATGATTAATAGATTTCTAACCATCATACGTCAATACACTCACACAAATTCTAATATAATGACACTTATTTGCGTTTCTCTTTCGCGTAATTATTACATCGCCAATATTTGATAAGAAATATAGAGTACATATAGGAGAGAGAGACAACTGGAAGGTGGAAGTCAGACACCCGACGACTATCTGCTTTACGGATGGCTCAAGAAGAAGCTCGACGAAACTAGTAGGAGCGGGCATAGTGATCCCTAAACTGGGAGAGAAAGTATCAATACCACTGGGTAGATATGCTAGCGTGTTCCAAGCAGAGATATGTGCTAGCGCACTGCGCACGTATAGTAAAAGAGAGTGTGCAGCAAGAGGGTGCTGTTGTAATATACATAGATAGCCAAGCAGCACTGAAGGCACTAAAGAAAATATCGGTTACCTCCTCTCTGGTGAGAGAATGTCAAGAGGAGCTTAACTCGATAAGCAAGCAAAGAAGCGTTACGTTGGCATGGGTACCACAACACCAGGGAGTAACGGGAAATGAGAAAGCGGATGAGCTGGCGAGGATAGGGGCGGAGACGGGGCATATAGGTCCGGAACCGGCTCTGCCCATGTCAGCGGATGTCACGAAGGGAGTCATAGAGAAGGTAAAAGAGATAAAAGCACAGAGAGTATGGGAAGAAGAGACTGGATGCAGACAGTCGAAGATGATGATTAAAGGTATAGATCACAGGAGAACCAGGTATCTTTTGAAACTAGGTAAGAGCAGTCTAAGACTATTGACAGGTATCATTACAGGTCATAACACTCTCAACAGACACCTTAAGATAATGGAAATTAGCAGAGACGCCTCCTGTCCACATTGTGGTAAGGAGGAGACTAGCTTTCACTTACTAGCAGTGTATTATGTATGCGGCATCGCGATATAATATATTCGGTAGAGACACGCTGAAAGAGAATGAACTAAAGGATGTCGAACATAAAGATGTCCTTCTGTTCTGCAGGAAAACAAGAAGATTTGAGGAGAATAGTGTGGGAATGCCGCCGGGACAGTAACCTGCAGCTCCAACTTCAGGGAACTGGGCTGAATGAACGCGACACGTGATCGACAGCCCGCCTGCCTCCGGCCGGGCGTCCCTACACTACATCTACATCTATATCGCCAACGCTCGAAACACACTTGCTCAAGTCACTCGTCGCCGAGAAGCGTGGCGCGACTGAGGAAGCGGTGGGGCCGCTAACCGCTTGGATCGCTCAAGGACACTTTGTCCTTGTCTATCTCTGTCTAGCATGCGTAGGTTTTAAAATATTTAGATGGTCCATTCCATTCAAAGCACCGGTCCAATGATAGCAACCTTCCCCTACGGAACTATGGCCGGTTTTTATTTCACAAGGACGGTATAGTACATTATTGTCGAGGCTCGGAAGTAGCTACTTGCTGGCTGAGAATTCGTTTTAAACGGACGACCTTGGGAGTCCGTTTAATTGAATCCGAAGCCAGCAAGTAGCCTTCCAGCCGAGTCCTATATAGTGCTTTTCTCAAAAATGGCGCAATAAATACAAATATAATAGAAATATTTTACAGAAGCAACGTTCTTACGTATATATTTTCACAGAAGATTTGCTTTGCCGCCTTTTTATTTTTTTTAATTGAAAAACGAAGTGTATTTTTCTGCCGAAAATACGCCAACCTATTTCAGACAGCTAAATAGTCGCAGTACCAACATTATAATAATAAGTATGATCGTCTGTTTGGCTGTTTAATGGACTTATGCCTTCATTTGATATGACCACTTCAACTTTTAAAAAGTTTGGAACTCGACAAATAATGAAATTTGTATGCAACATTGCAGTCCCGAAATCGAGACTGCAATGTTTTTAACTTTTTAATTTTTTGACTGACCATAAACTACGCACTTCGCGACCTAATTTTTAACCGGCAACGTCGACTTTGCCGTCCATTTTTGAGAAAAAGTTATTTACCGTCCGCCGGACGGGCGGACGAGCGGTTGGCTTTTGACTCCCCTGGACTCATGCGCCATCATGCCTTCGGCGTAACCCAACACCTCGATGCTGACCTTTCTTTAAACTCACCATGTGGTTGGCCAACTTCTTCTCTCTCTCAGATTCCTCTTGGAAGTTCGGATATTATGCTATTCGTCACCTGTGGATGCATTCTTTTGGGGTATGGCTTCTCTGCAAACTCACTGTTGCTGTGTTCAATCGATGTCAAGGACAGTAAAAAATGGCAATAATCATGACAATAATAGCATGCAAAATAGGCAATATAAGTTTCTCTGCCTCTCACAGTATGTAATACAAGTACGAGTACACTCGTATGTAAGATAACGGAGTATGTTGACCAAACTACACTTAAAAATAAACACAGAGCACTGTGTGTAAACCTTCTATAAGTACATATGATATTGAGCGAGTATATTCGCAGCTACATAACTTTTACATTAAGGTAAATCAATAAAAGCATTACTGCGGAATTGCCCTAGGGTGTTATAAATAGTAGATTACCCAACTAGGGAACAAATCAAATTATTTTATGAAATATTTTTTGATTTGTGTTTTTAAGTAGTGACACTACAGATAACATACACTAAAAAAAAAGTAACCAAGTCCACCGGTGGCCGAGGCGGGAATCGAACCCGCGTCTTCAGCTTACGCCACTTCCGCTTGGTCACTTTTTCTTTAGTGTATGTTATCTATTTCAGTTTATAATAGTAGATTAACCGTGATCCATAAAATTATTGTTTGCGTGAGGAAATGGCAAATGTTCATAATAGATCTGGGTCACAGTTGCATGTAAAATTGTTAATAATCTGGTTATAATGACGCACGCCATCGCAGTTGCTTGCTCCGAACGGACTTACCTACTCTACTTAATACATGTTCAAATGCTTTTATTTCAGCCGCGCCAATTATCATAATTGCATGGCTTTAGGCTGAAACCTATTATTATAAAATATATTGCCACAAAAAGTATACTAAAGTAGAGTACAGCTACGGCATATGCGATGACAAAGAAAAAAGGGAAACTTGACCATTTGGTAGTATTAAACCATTATCACTATCACCTTAATATCCTAAGCGGGCATGACATTGGTACTTTTATACAATGGTTCAAGTCTCCCGGTATCACAATAAAAAGTGGTCGAGTAAGTTTGCGGCCAGTGCCTTTAGGAGTAGTCTACACGACAATACATTGCGCTTTCACAGCTTTGCAGCATCAAAAGATGACGTCGTTAAGGTGACGTTCGGATGTCAACTACAGCAAACGTGATCTTTATTTTTTTTATAGAAAAATACGAGTATTTTTAGTGTTCCGTGCAAACCTTTGTTTTGACAAACGGAACACTTATGGGATCACTTCGGTCTTGCAAATCAGTTAAATGCGTTTCTTTTTTCAAATAGATGACAATACTAGCTTCTGCCCGCGACGGCGCCCGTATAGAATGGTGACTTCCGTGATAAAAATTATCCTAAATTTATATCCGTCACAACAATTGGGACAGAATTTATGTTTAGATTATACAGGTACCTTTAAAAATAGTTGATTATAGCTTAAGTGTATGTACCTAAGTGAGGTATTTACAATGAACAAAAACAAAACATAAGACTGGTGAAAATTCGCTGCTCAAAAATTATATAAAATACAATGTGGAAAAAATGTACGGGCCCTGCAGGGAAAGTACCTTAAAACATTAAGTTAGCTCACTAAGGATGACTCACGTTAGACCGGGCCGTGTCCGGGCTGGAGCTTCCGGCGCTTACTTTTCTATGACATGACAGGTGATCACGTGATGCTTTCCATAGAAAACGAAGCGCCGGAAGCTCCGGCCCGGACACGGCCCGGCCTAACGTGAGTCATCCTTAAAGAAAACATTCTTTTATTTATAAAAATTAACCAAAGTGCATTCAAATATTATATTCACTTTCATGCAATAAAAAATTATGAATTATGAAAGATTTTTTTAAATTCGCTCGTCTCGCCCGGGACTCGAAATAAAAATAAACCGAACCGACTAAAAATTCCAAAAAATAAACATCATCTATTTTATTCTACTAGTCGATATAGTTAATATTTATGATGACATTTATCCAAGAAACATTAGGTCTTACATTGGTCTGTCATACAAAATATTCATAAAATCGAATATTTAGTATCTACTCAAGAATATTTTTAGACAAGCAAAATAAAAATAAAAACTACGAATGCAGTTTTGTTTCTTTTTAAATATAAAAGAATGTTTCCTTTAAGTATCTTAAGGTTTTAAGGCACTTTTCTGTGAAGGAAAACATCGTGAGGAAACCTGCATACATCTGCGAAGAAATTCAAAAGGTGTATGTGAAGTCTCCAACCCGCATTGGGCTAGCATGGGGACCGCGCATTAGAGGAGGCCTGTGCTCAGCAGTGGGACGTATATAGGCTTTTTAGACTAATATTATTATTATTTTTCGCATTGCGCCGCATCGGGAAGGGATTACGCAAAAGGATACCAATTGCGCATGTCATCGTCGATGACATACATACTAACTTATCTTCACACTTGATACTGCACTGGTACTTTATTTATATATGCTAATAACTACTTGTTCGATAATGTTTTTTTTTTTGACATGAAGCGCGAAGATTTATGCAAATATTTTTATATGTGTTTGTAGTGGGTAATAGTGGGTACTCATGCATTTTTTTTTGTAGGTGTACCCTCCGCGAAAAGAAAAAAACATTTTTTTATTAATAGTGAAGTATAAGGACATGATGCAGGTTAAAAATATGCATTTTGTAGTCTATTTTATTATTGTCAAATATAATTTTGTTTGTTTAACCCTCTGCAACTGTGGTGACTTTTTTTAGAGAGACTACTGATGTGGAGTCTATCAGACGTCATTTTCGATAATTCATTAAAAATAAACTAATGGCAAAATGGTAACTATTGTTTTATTGATCGATCATTCCATTAATAATTTATTAATTAAATTGTAAAATGGATTTAAAATAAAATACATAAGAAAAATATAATAAACTTTAATGAGTTCACAGTTTCATACAATTTCTACTAAGGCACACAAAAAAAATAAAAAAATAAACTAAACAATCAACGACTTCTAGTAAATTCAATAATTTTCCTACTTTTTAACATTGTATTTATGCCTGAAAGAAAAATTGAGAAAATCTAAAGACGGAATAAGGCAATAATCAGTCCTGAAGTTGGTACTTATTTTAAAGGGTTTCCCTCGATCAGCCATCTAAAATATAATTAATAATTATATATGCTAATAACTACTTGTTCGATAATGTTTTTTTTTTGACATGAAGCACGAAGATTTATGCAAATATTTTTATATGTGTTTGTAGTGGGTAATAGTGGGTACTCATGCATTTTTTTGTAGGTGTAGTACCTCCGCGAACAGAAAAAAAAATGTTTTTTGTATCTCAGACACTATAAAAACATTAATATTTTTGTGAGGTGACGTCTGACCGATACTATACTAAAATTAATATTTTTATGTGGTGACGTCTGATAGACACTATTCACACTATGGACAAGTACATAATTTTATGAAGTGAGGTATGTCAGACCCAGGACTTATTGCTGTACTCACGTCTGTGGGACACCCACAGCTCATCTCCCGGTGTGTTGTGTACACCGCGTCGCCACTCGGGCATCACTGTCCGACGCCGCGAGTCGTTTTAGGAAAGTAATGAGCGAGACAGAGCTATATCGAGCCGTAAGCCGACATATCAACAAAAAGTTTATTTGGCGGTGTCTGATATACCGCACATCAGTCGCAGAGGGTTAATCTAACTTGAACAGTTTACAAAATATGACACTTTCAATGATACGCTGATTATTTTACATTATCCTGAATGACTCGAAAACAAATAGATAAAAAATGTTTTTCTTTCTTTTAATGAAGTATAAGGACATGATGCAGGTTAAACATATGCATTTTGTAGTCTATTTTATTATTGTCAAATATAATTTTGTTTGTTTAATCTAACTTGAACAGTTCACAAAATTTGTCACTTTCAATGATACGTTGATTATTTTACATTATCCTGAATAACTCGAAAACAAAAGAAGATCGAGAACTGATATTAAGCATAGAGTGTTCTTAGGACCTGCCAGTACACCACCCGAAAAAATTACCAAATCCGCCGTAGGGGCCACTTCTTGTTCGCTTAGCCTGTTTGCTTAGCCTTCCCTTTGTTTAACCCTCGTGCCTTGAAAACGCTCAAGATTCGCATCGTATCATCATCGCATTCGCAAGGCGAAGCTCGCTACGCTCGTGGTTCAATTTTGGAATATTTCGCTGGCTCGGTTATTAATATTAGCACGGGTTGGGCAAAGTTGTAAATCAATATATTTATCTCTGATGAGATGTCGCAAAAGCAACTAACGTGAAGTTTTTCGGCACTAAAATGAGGACACGTTTCATCATCTTTATAAAAAAAATTATCTAATTTGGTTCTATCCTGTTTTATATCTTCAATCTTGTACACGTGCCAAAACCTCCGAGAGTCGTAAATCCAACTTTCTAAGTGAACGTTGATTCGGATATACCAAATTTTATGCAAATCCACGTTTTTATTGCTAAAGGATTACATGTACCTTTGTGGATGCAGATACTATACATAAGTCAAGACTTAAAAATTAATCACTACATTCTGTACGAATATTACCTATGGTCGTTCTTGTCTACGTGACACCGTGATAAAATTGTGCCCGTTCCGTCACTTTCAATCCCATGGTGTTTAAATGTCACGGTTATTTTATCACGTGGATAAAGTCATCCATAATACGCCTACTGGTGACTATTTTTAACGTATCTCAATAAAAAGACGTTTGAGAACTAGACCTGGAAGCTAAAATAGTTTGCAATTACTTTGGTAATTCGATGGAAAATAACTAACGTAATGCGGTAGTTAGAGAAATTGCGCACGTAATTTAACGAGCGATAACACTAATAACATGCCAGTCACCTTTAAAATAAGATATAAGTACCTACGGATTATTATTGTGTAAAATCGCGAATAGGAAGATCCAAGATTGTGAAGAAATAATGACTGTGAAAAATAACGCATGTGATAAAATTCAGCTGCGTGGAATTAATATTGTGTAGAATCGCGAATAGGAAGAAAAAATAATCGCATAAACATAGAATAATCCTACGAAACGTTCCATGTAAATAACAGAAGGTACGCTAAAGATTAACAATTTACATTTACTTTAGTACCTGCGAACTACTAATTTATTGATAAAATTTGGATTATCCTAAAAGTTTAGTTTCGCCATTTCTCGTCTATTTACGATATTAGGTTTTTCATTTTCATTACACGTTTGCCAAGTTTGCATTTTAAAACATTTAAGTAACAATTTTTCATAATGTACCTATATAATAAATGAAATGAATTTATTTGGATTATTTTGCTATTATTTAGATTTATTTCTAACGATCACAATATTATTAACGTTGCATACGTTTTATATATTCCCAACCTCTCAGCCATGAGTCAGGCACCGAATCATAGGCGTTATAGTCAATCGAAGCAACTGAGAACGTGCCCCTCTTTGCAAATATATACTATATGTGTGTATGTATTTATTTTTTATTTATTATATTTTAAGGTTCACCAACAGTTATTACATTGAGGCTTACATCTATACAAACATCAATAACATTCTAAATGTATAACTAATTACTGGTAAACACCACATGCGAGTAATTAAAAAAGCAAAGTCAACAACAAAGCCGACACATTTGAACACCTTATTATTGTAGAATAAGGAGCAAAGCGCAACCATGATGTCGACTGGTTAAGTATATAACTAAATATGGAATTAAAACTAAATATACTAACTACTTACTAGTGAATAAATTTCTAATTTTGGACAAAGAGTCAAAGTGAATATCGAACTTGTCACTATATTTATTTATTAAAATGCTCAAGCGTGGTACCGGGGAGTTTGACCCTAAAACAGTTCGGCGCTGGGGTCGAGACAGTGGCTTGATAGCAAAACGCGGTGTTTTTCTAGGCACTGAGAAACGAAAGCTACTCAGGAGTTGTGGACAATCTATACTATTTCTTATAAGCTTTGTGAGAAATTTGAAATCGAGTAGATCTCTACGACTCTCAAGAGATAACATTTTAAAGCGTTGTATATAATGTATGTATATATACTAGTACACATATGAATAACTGTTCCCCAAAACATTAGTTCCAAATTTACTGGGCGATTTTTTTTTAAATAAAATTGGAAATAGTTCTAACGCATAAATTAGAGGAAAATGTATAAGAATGGTCTAGCGTGAGTCAATCTTAAGGAAAAAAATGTGTGATTAGGGAACCCCTGGGGCGCGAGCAGGACTCACATTTTTTGGCAGGTTCTATTTATTTAAATTGTTAGCGTTACATTATTTACAAACGTATTTAAATATTTTATATGCAAACAAAATATTTTAGTGAAATCGTGTAGCAGTTTCATTTTTTATTACATAGGTATTTGAAATTAGCAGAAGTGTACCTAATCGTTTGGAATTGGCAAGTGTCGGCCGCCTTGCGCGGCGACCGCGGCTAAGTAGGCGGGCGATATGAGAGGCCCGAGATTGCCTCTTCAGACTAGGAAGTGTTGACATCTTCAAAGCCATCTTCTGACTGACTGACCTTTTTATTGACTTGTGCCGGCACTCAAATTGATTTTAAATTAAATTTCCAGGGGATATTAAAGAATAAACGAGTAATATTTTTTAGCAACGGGAAGTACATAAGTAATGATGATTGCGATATGAATTAGTCGATGCGACTAAAAAACAAAAGTGTACCCCAACGTAACAAACATTACAACACTATTTTTGGTCTCTGCTTTGTATTTGTTATAAATTAATCGATGAAACCGCTATCAATACAACATGGACTGCAGGGTCCCTACAAATTAATGTTTAAATATTAAATTTTCAATCCAACTGAAAAATGTATTTATACCAATTTTAGGTACTTATCCGATTGACTTTAAATGCGCCAGATTGAGTTAATGTTACTGGGGAATTAACCAACCAGTCTGTCAATTCTATAAAATATATTTCCCTTTTTCATGACGAACTAGTTTCAGATTAAAGAAATAGGAAGGCAAGTGAAATGGAACATCTTCAACATCTTCATTCAACAATAAATTAGACTACACATTCACAAACTGTGAGTGAAAGTTTACGAACATAAACTGTATCCTGTGGGAACTCGCGGTTCGGACTTGTACTTATAAACGTATGCGGGTAGGTACTCAACGGCATTCGTCCTCGCTCCTCGTGTCAGACATGAAATATAAAACAAACCCCACGAAGAAAACTCCTCTGTTGAGAAATTTCTGACAATCAATATCGCTACCCTACCTACATTTTCTAAGTAAAACAAGTTGTGGCGATAGAGACTGTCACTGAAGACAGCTCAGTAACGAATGACTTAATTGTGAACTTAAAGGTACCGTTCGGATTCAAACTACATACACCAACATTAAGTAGGTACTGTTGCAGTAATGAGACGCGTAATTGCTGCCGCATATGTCAAAAATCCGGGCAGACTATCTGTTTTGACATTTGTGGTAGCAATGCAGTAGGCACTTATTTTGGCGAACGTCTATTATTATCAGACAGACGGGTAACATTGAGACTTTTTATTTAATATGGCATGACTTAAAGGTACGGTACTTACGCAGCGAACAACCCGCGAACGCGAAGCGATGCGGCGCGGCACGGCGAGGCGCGACGCGGCGAGGAATGAAACAAACCGTTGATACGTATGGAAGTGTACAAGGTGAACGACAGCATGGGGACCTGAGGTGAAAAAGGTGACGCAAGGTGACCTAAAGTGACATAAAGGAGATCTGAGATTTAAAAAAACCGGCTAAGTGCGAGTCGGACTCGCGTTCCAAGGGTTCCGTACATTAAACAATGTATTTTTTATGTGAAACGTGAGTGAAATGTAATAAAACCCGTAGGGGTCGGATCAAAAAATAAGTAATTAAGTCCGACTCACGCTTGACTGCACATTTCTAATAGGTTTTCCTGCAATCTATAGGTAAAGATCTATTTTGCGTATTTTTTTCAACCCTGTAGTTTCGGAGATAAAGGGGAATGGTCATTTTTTGCCTATTTTCTTGAATAACTTCTAAACTGTTTATCCTAAAATTGTAAAACAAATATATTTGAGATTCTCATAATGAGCTCTTTCATTTGATATGTAACACAATATCGTTTGAAAAACTTTATTTTTTAATTTTCTCATTTACCCCCCGAAAGTGACTCCCGTGTTTATAATTCATTTGTTTACGTTACATGTCCGTCTTTAGGTCACAAACTTACATATGTATATCAAATTTCAACTTATTTGGTCTAGTAGTTTCGGAGAAAATAGGCTGTGACAGACGGACAGACAGACAGACAGACGCACGAGTGATCCTATAAGGGTTCCGTTTTTTCCTTTTGAGGTACGGAACCCTAAAAAGGTGACCTGAGGTGTAATCGTATGTCTGTATACCTTATGTCACCTTATGTTATGTAATCTGTATTTTTTTATGTAGTGTGCACGTTTTTATTGTATTGTGTAAATAAATGCATTTTTAATTGACTGTCAAAATAAAAAAAGATAACTGTTATGTAATATTAATATGACATTATTATTTACTTTGTCGAGTCATTAAGTCTTTTATGACAATTTCCGTGCATTTGAATATTTTTATTATTTTTTTGCTTATAGATTACTAAAAAAAATCTACAAAAAATTAAGTGTGTGTCTACTAATCTAATCAAATCCGATATTTCTACATGCGCCACGCCTCTAGCCGCGTAGTATTCGCGTCTAAAAATCAAATGGATTGATCACACTCGCTTCGCGCCATGCCGCTTCGCCATCGAGTCAAGATCGCTCACCTAGGACACTTCAACGGTTTGTTTATTCCGCGCCGCGTCTTGTTGCGCCGCGCCGCTCGACGTCCGCGTGTAACACAACGTACTACGTAGGCGAACAACACACGAACGCGAAGCGCACGGCGCGGAGCGGGGTGAATCAATCCTTTGATACTTATAGAAGTGTCCTACGTGGGCGATCTCGTTGCGAACACGAACGCCGCTTCGTTTCGCGTTCACGAGTGTTCGCCTACGTAAGACGCAGCGTATACCGCACCGCGTCGCCCCGCTTCGCGTTCGCAACGAGATCGCCCACGTAGGACACTTCTATTCGGTGTCAAAGGATTGATTCACCCTCACCTTGTCGCTTCGCTTCGCGTTCGCGTGTTGTTCGCTACGGGACGCTGCGTTAGATTGTAAATTGTACTGTGCTGTGAGCCGCATTAGGATAATTAGGGAGAATCTTACTAGTAGCCCTTGTCGAATGTTACTAGTCTTTTCCAAGTTACTGCCGCCGCATTACTGCTGAGATTTTAGCAAACATCACACATGTTGTAAAAGAAATTGACAGACAGCGGTGACATTAATGCAACTGCAGTTGGCATCCGAATATTAACTTTAAACACCTGTCGCGGCAGGCAGTGCCCATTATAAGTGCATGAGGAAATCGCGTGCAAACTTCTAGTTAACTACAGGCAGTCTAGTGTCAACTCAATACAACTACGTATTCTCAGTCACAAAGCGTGGTTAACTGGTCACTTATCAATCCCCAAGAAACACCCACCCAATTCTCATACCAAAATTTATTTTGTATACTAGCTCTAATGTTACCAAGGGATTAACTTTTGTTCGTTTTTAGGGTTCCGTACCCAAAAGGTAAAAACGGGACCCTATTACTAAGACTCCGCTGTCCGTCTGTCCGTCCGTCTGTCCGTCTGTCTGTCTGTCACCAGGCTGTATCTCATGAACCGTGATAGCTAGACAGTTGAAATTTTCACAGATAATGTATTTCTGTTGCCGCTATAACAACAAATACTAAAAAAGTACGGAACCCTCGGTGCGCGAGTCCGACTCGCACTTGGCTGTTTTTTTTTAATTCAGAAAATTTCAGGGTTTTTTGTTATTGCATCTACAAGGCATGTTTTATAAAAACATTACACAAATGATGTCAGAGAATGTTTATTTCAGGCAGTTTGTTTAGTAGACAAATCTTTGGCAAAAAAAGCGCATTGGGATATTTATTAAGTCAGGTGTCGCGCGCAGGTTTGAAGTTTTAATGTGAAGGAGTCCGGTAGTAGTAATTAGGAGGTGAGTACGCGTCGCAGCGGCTGCGGCGGCGCGACGGTCGATAGCTGGAGCGACAGGCGGTACCGTCCCGGGTCACGCCTGCCAGATCGATAGCGGCACGGCGGGGGCGGAGGACCCGAACCCGGCATTACTCGCGCCGCCACGGCAGACGAGACACCTAGTCCGCCGCGAGATCGGCGGCAGGCGAGCGCGGCCGGGGCACGACGCTCCATGCGACCTCCGCTCGCGACATGAGCGGCGCCCGCCCCCGCAGCGCGCCCCTGCTCCTGGCGCTCGCAGCCGCCTTTCTCCCGCAAGCCAACCATGTCGCGTAAGTATACGAGCAATACGAATCCCACCAAATGTGTCGCTCACGTAAACTTTGCTCCAGCATCATAAATAACCATAGCGCGGCAATAAAACGAAATACACGGTTTTTGTTAGTTCTTAGATTATTTCAAAAAATTAATACGGTATACGGTATAAAAAAGTGCTCCTGAGGGTTTATGATTTACATTTTACAATGCTTTGGCCAACAATTTTTTTTTAATTCAAAATTAACCGTTAAAGAACTTAGTAAATTATAATGTTAAATAAATCAAGAGTAACTTATATGTCGCTAATTAGTTTTTACTTTTTATTCAATAGTAACCTATACGACGTGGGACGTGGTGAATAAATATCAACGTGTGAAATGTGATTTGCCTTCACGGTTCTAAATATACTTGACTAAAGATTGCAAATATAGGTGCATACAAGTATACAAATCTTCCTCAAACACGCTGTTCTATTTAACACAAATATGATAACGAGTAAGTTTAATGTAGACCCACGTTTATCGATTCGCCAAAGAAGACACTGACTGTATCGGGACTTCGGTAAAATTCGCGATGCTTCGAGGGCGTCGAGGCATGCTACCTAATAACGTTTGCAGATTAATCAAGGATAAAAAGTAAGGAAACTATAAAGTCATCTATTTATTTCCAGGGAATTTAATTATTTTATTTATTTTTCTTGCTACAAAAAATTAATAAGCATTTTAAGCCAACTAACTATAAGCAGACCTTTTGCGACGAATAAATATCTAGATAATACGATAATCGTTTTTTTATTTTATTTAAGTTGTACTTAAAAGCGCTACTTAAGTCGTGTTTCAGTAACGTCTAAGCGTCACATTCCTGACAAAATGTATGGAATTTGACATTGACCGTCAGTTGTGACGATTGCTTACCGGCAGTTAGAATGCCCTTAAGATATGGTATAAGATGTAACAATTTAAACAAATGATGTGAAACTGTAAAATAATGAGAAAAAAAAACCCATTGAAAGGCTATTTTTTTGACGTAAGTAGTCTAAACACGAGTAGGTACGAGTACCTAATGTGTATTTAACAACTTACCCTACGTAATCGTTTTATATGAAAGGATATTTAACTATTTTTATTCAGATTTAAACAATTCTATCAATAAAAATATTTTTCTTCATGTCAGTACACAACAGAAGTAGTTGGCGTAAACATGATTTTAGAATCCCATCCCAGTAGGCCGAGCACATGATTGTCGCGACAGTATCTCGCCGCGAGATAGACTACCCGTCTTTTACTAACTGTATCAATTAACGGGGGACGGGTAGTCTATGTCGCGGCGAGATACTCTCGTGTCAATCATGTGCTAGCCCGGCAGTTAAGGATGACTCACGTTATAACGGCCCGGGTGCGGGCCGAGGGAACCGACACTTCATTTTCTATGACAGGTGACCGGTGATCACGTGATGCTTTATATAGAAAACGAAGTGTCAGATGCCTGTGGGCCCGGACTCGGGCCGTTCTTGCGTGAGATATCCTTTACCCATTTAATTATTGTACTGATGTTAGATCTTCTGGCAAATCATTTAATATTTTAGATAATATATATGTATTCAATCTAGTGTCATATCTGTTACTAAATTTGGGTAAACAATATTGGTTTTGGCTATGTAGACCCAACGTATATAACTGATACTTGTTGTATAAAGAATAATGATATCAACTATAATAATGTCGTGATCAATGTATTTTTTCGTCATCTCTACGAATAAAATACTAACGATGTTGCAGTCTAGTCACGAAGGAATGACCAATTTTGTTTTTGTTGATGAAATTATAAGTGATATAATATAATTTAGTTGTTTTTTTCTACACGATAGAGAATGGCATAAGTAACAAATTAAAATTTCAAAAATCCAAAACCAGAAAAAGTTATTTCTCCCCATCTCGCCCCATGCATGGGCCCTATGGGCAAGATGGAGCACCACTTTGGGGACAAGATGGGGTACATATCAAAACGGCTTATTGATTGATTTTATTTTATTTTATCTCAACTTTCACGAACTATCTTCACTTTTTTTGTTCCAATACTGTCTGTCGGACTGAAATGTTTTGGCTGCTAACATATAGCCCTTTTTTCTTTCCACCACAGCTTCCACCGCACTTTTCATGCTGTCATCGGACCAATCACCTCTACTAGTTTTTTTAAATATTTCCTCACCATGCCAGAACATGATAAAGCATTTTTACTCGTCTGATATGTTATTTGAAACGGTATTTTCAGCGGGTACCTACCCCGTCTTGCCCGTACCTATAATACCCCGTCATGCCCACAGGCTATTATGAATTTTAAAAAGTACTGGATAAAAGCATTGTGCAATATACAGAAGTTCTTACCTGTTAGCGAAGATATTGTCACATGTGGATAACTTTAAGTCTTATCTGAAATGTTGTCACTTAAGGTGACTGTCCGTTTGTAACTGCCGCTGCACTGCAGTTGCGACGTTACGCGGTGCCGCATTACTGTAGCAGCACGACTGCGGCTGTTGCGGCGTGCAGTCGCGACAGCGTTCGTTGATGGCTTGTCAATGTCAAGTCATATAATGTCAGACGTACAAATATAATACTAATTTACTTTTGTATTTTTACGTGAAGAAGCGAGTGACGATAATGCTACATGCTACATGAAAAAGAAGACCAGTTTGCCTTTCTACAATAGTCAGAGTCCGACGAAGGCAGCTACGCAATATTAATAAAAAAACTGATATTTAATGGTGATCCTTTATTCAGATAATTCAACATTGAATGAGACTTAATAATTGACGAAATACAATCAAATTACTCAAATAAAATTAATGCAGAGGAAAAATTATTCTTAACATTAAGGTAAGTTCACAATGTGAAATTTTCTTCCCCATCCTCTTGCCTAAATGCGTGACCACCGCACACAGCAATCCGACGGAAACGGGACTCATGGAGTTCGTGATATATACGGGGGGAGTGCGCACTTGATCCACCTGCATCACGTATAGGTACTCGGCCGTCAGAAAAGTGCGGCTGGATTTAGAAGTCTGTAATAAACGTCCCCTCAAAACCATGCCAGGTAGGCTCTTTTAGCAGGCCTTTTATTGATTTCTGCAAAGTGATTCGTGGGTTCTGGAGATGACGATGCGACACGTAAGAATAAAATTATCCAATGGTGGGCAGGCAGTCGTTCGGTGTTAGCAAAATATTACAGATTTATCTTTCTAAGTACCATATTAAGCCAATTTTACTTTCCTTAGGTACCAAACAGTGAAGTATGATGAATAAAATAATTTATAATTTACACTTCATATTGTCCAGTTGCAGGTGTGAATGGGCGACGGCACTCTATGATATGACCGCACCATCCATATAAAACTTGACGGGCGAGACAAGAAATCCTTTATGAAGAAAGATATTTCCCTCGCCTTGGCCGATAGAAAGAACTTTTAATAAATTAATTTGAATAATAAATGGTTTCCTCGTGTTGGTGTGAAGAATTACGTGTTGCACTGTAATACAGTTTGTTTAACCCTCATGCCTTGAGACCTCCGCAACTGTCAATATTCTAAATTTTAAACCATTCGCTTCTCTCGTGGTTCAATTTTGTATCGTTTCGTATGTTTGGATATCAATATGTTACCATGAGGTATTAAATAACATCTTTGCCCCTTGTAATAAAAATAAATGATTGCTTCTTTTATTTAGCTCAGGAATGGCTTTGCAATGACAAAATGAGAAATTGTCACCATAAACGACATTATATAATATGATATATTACAATACAATTACAGTTGCCAGGAATATTCGGCAACTATTCGGTATTTGGCCACTTTGCCGGATATTCGGTATTCTATTTGCCTCTCTCTCGCTCGTGCCCTGTCGAGCTTATAGCTATCCTCGCAAAACTACGAAAAAATAAAAGAACAGTTTATTTAATGAATCTATAAATAATATCGTCGTATTATTTGAATCCCTAAATCAATAATCTCAAAATACGCTAAATTTGTGAAAGCTGATTCCACAAATCTGCCTTAAGTTATATACCTTAGTTTTATTGGATGTATATAATGTACAAATTTCTAGAGAAGGCGGAGAATGTAAAGTTATAGCAAGAATAGTGCCTGGGCTTGGGCATAGATTTAATAATAAACTATACAATTATTTTCTGGATCAACAAGAGTAGAACCTAAATCAACTTCAACTGAATGCTACTAAACAAAGCCCTCAATGTCAACCTTACGTGCAGAACATGTTGAACATATAATGTATACACTTTTTTGGGAAACAGGTTTTTCGTAAATTAATAAAAAAGTAAAAAATAAGACATGTTTTATTTTTCACAACTCTTTATTAACTTTAGTTTTGTCCGCCATGATCATGATATCAGCAGCTTGAGCCTTGAACTGCAACTTGTAGGTACCTGGAAATTAGAAATTATCTTTTCAGTTTCATGTTGTATTTTGAATATAACTATGTATTTTTGTATGTATATGATTTATTGCTTGCAAGATGGTTATAAGTTACATATATGTATGTCTGTTTGTTGAATTTAACTTCAAATCAGTAAAACGGAGCTAGTAGCGGACAAGCTGTGTTAAACGGTTTGTCTTTAGATATTCTGGCCACATCATCACAGAAAATAAATAGGTAATAGTGACCCGACCACCAAAATGGACTTTTAAATATTCGTAGTAAAATAATATTAATTTTATACTTACATCGACGTGATCCTCACAGCAATATTGTGTGTAACACTTGAAGTATTCCATTCCACATTTTCATGACAACACTGTCTTTCACGTAGGTCTTCGCGGACTATAATTTTTGTAAATCATTCCCACAAGTGGAAACATGGTTTTTGATATATTAAGCAATCAAAATCTACTGTTTAGGTATTAAAAATTATAAATCAAATCGTAAGAAACTAGCGGTTTAACTGAATTTTTATATTATGACAATTGATGACAATGACATCTTTGACAATTACGTGAGTGACGGATTTATTTACTATGGTTCGATAACTTTTACTATACGATGACATTATTATATTCAGCCTCGCGAGAAGGTCAAACTAAGGTCATCAGTATATTTGTTGAAATATCTTCAATCCTCGATTATTATATCGCAGCAAATGTCGGAAACTGTTTAAAAACCTAATATCTCGAAATGGTTTTCGAAATAGAACATTAAAAAAAATGAACAATCCTAATTAGAGATTGGATTTTGCAAGTAGTGAGTGAGAAGTGTGACTGTGTGCACGTTTCCCCCCGCAAAAAATGGCAGAACGATTTGTACGGTAAGATATCGCTTGGGCTCCTCCCTTCCGACGTGTCGGAAGCCGGTGTTGCTCGAAGGGTTTGCCAGACTATAGTTAACTTCCGAATTTGACACTCTCTTTTTCGGACCTATCATTCTAGTTTCCTAACTGGCTCTGTGATACTCGTATGGCTCAATATAGATTAGCAAAAAAGTTTACAGTAGTACTACAGTCGCCATCAGATATGTCGGAGCGACCGAGGTGCTAAATATATCTGAACATGCACTCTAGCGCCTTGACAATAAAGGCGTGTTCAGATATTTGTGAGCTCCTTGGCCGCCCCGATATATCTGCGATATATGGCGACGGTACCATCGGGGTTGTTTATCCGTGGGTGTAATAACTCCTTAGAACGTAGTGGTTATATCCTCTTTGCTTAAAACTACTAATATCTGTGATCAAAGACAATTCAGTGCAGGTGACAGATTTGACGTGCGGTCTGTAGCCGCAGTTGCAATAATACACCAAATACGCAAAAATGGCCATGCTACGTGCAGTCGGTCTTGTCATTCATTTTACTATGGAAATTGACAATAACACCGACGTGTCGGAGCAGTAGTGCAGCTGCGGTCGGGAAAACGTTAAAATCACCATATTACGTGCAGTCGATATCGTCATTCATTTTACTATGGAAATTGACAATAACACCGACGCGTTCAGGCCGCTGCAGTAGTGTCGGAGCAGTAACGCAGCTGCGGTTGAAAATGGACAGTCACCTTTACGTACACGCTCTAAATTATATGAAGAAATCACTAGATATTTGCAAAAAACTGTTATTTTCGGAAAACAATAAACCGCGTGGTGTAGTTGACGCGCGACGTCAAGTGGTAACACGCACCTGGAGGCCTAGCCAAGGTGACAAGTGTTTGCGCTTCGCCATCGAATCGCTTTCAATTCAATTCAATTTTTCAGGTAGTATGGCTCCATCGATACTGTCGATGATTTCGCCAACGTCAAAGTGGGATCCACGTGGGATCGAATTAATATTTCTTGATTAAAACATATCGGCCATCGGCCATAGCCAGTGCCCAGCATAAACAATAAAATTATGGGCCTCTAGGGCTCTAGCCAGACACGGTTAGAGGTAGAAATACCAAATGCTCTTAGAGCACGACGTTGTTCGGTGGTTCTTGTAGTTGTCTCGTAAAATCGATAGCTGGATTTTACGAGATGCACGTGGACTGCCGGCCGTTGACTCCAATATGGTGATTAAACACGCTTTGAGATTAAATTTCCATTCACTGCACACTACCACATTAGATTACTGTATAATAAAGCTATGGATATTACACATTAAACAATATTAATGAGCAAAAAACAAAGGAATTAATCACGAGGCTACTATCAAGATGGCGTTCGAACCGGAAGTCCATCGAATCGTGTGTCTCTCTATTAGTGTGACAGTGACAGTTGCGTTTCGTTCGCTACGTAGCGTTAGCGATTGGCATGTTGTCTACGGGGCCTGATTAGTTGAATTCTTCGGGATTTAAGCCGCTTGCCCCTTCTTGCCCGCCGCCCCGGCTTGCCCCCCTTCCCCTAGATATCACGCGAACTTCTACTTAACAATCTGTCAGCCAATTCCACATGAATCCCTGTAATACCGACTTAAATCATATTACAACCTATTAAGGTGCGGTGCAAAGGTGGATATCTACGATTGAGCCAGTAATTATAGGTAATAGAAACTCCCATTGAAGGGCGAAGGTACCTTATCCCTAACTATTGAGGCAAATGCAACCTAATTCAAGAACACAAATTGCTATTAATGGGCCCGTTTCTCAAAAGCTTGTAACTTGTAATACAAGCGGATGTCACTTATTGACAGCTTTTGTTAGAAAGGGACTTCCACTTGTATTACAAGCTACATGCTTTTGATAAACGGGCCCCAGGTCAAAGGAAAATGTTAAAGTACAAACGAGAGTAAGTGTGCTATGCGACATTTCCATCCTCACCACTTAGATGGTTGGCAGTCCTCAACTGTGTGTTTCTCCCATAACTTCCTACCTATAGTTCGGACCGATACGACCTTAAGGTTTGACCTTCAAGAAAAGAGCGTAATTTCATATTAAAGGCCGGTAACGCATTTGTAACCCCCCTGGTGTTCCATGTGGGAGTCGGTAATTGCTTACCATCAGGCGATTTGCCTGCTCGTTTGCCTCTTGTATCATAAAAAGAAAAGACAAAATTATTGCATAACTGATGATACTCACAAAATGCATGAAATATTAATTGGTAAATGGTTAAATCTCCTACTTCAGATCGCTAAAATTAGCTGTATTTCAACGATTGAATAAGCCGCGTCAGGTGTTCTATCGATACAGCTTTGCAGACAGCAGACATAACGAGTATAATAGCTGTATAGATATCTAAAGGTTGCCAGTGTGATTCTAAAGTCACAGCTGCCGATATCCGAAATACTGGGGATAGGTATTCAGTTACGTCGGATATTCAACTTCCAACTGTATTTAAAGCTATGCGAAATCCAGCTTTGAATCTATGCGGGCTTTATTGCAATAGTTCGCTTTGAAATTGCCTTTTATCTGCAATGACCATTGATAGCAAAATATTTGACTTTTGTTATTTTACACGGATCTTTACTGCGAAAAGGTTTAGCGGTTTACAAAATACTCAACTGTAGTGATCCGTTAAACTAATCGTGCATATAATGCGTAAAACTATCTTAAAACAAATTAAATTTGGTTCGCGTATTATTATTTTTGAATCTTATTTATTAATCATAATTTTTACTAATGTTCGTTAAATTTATTCAGGTAAGAAATATAAAATAGTAAATAGAAAGTCCATCCATAGTTCGTGATCAGTAACGCAGGCTTCGTCAAGTGGACACAAAAGCGTATTAAACCTGTATTAAACACGCATCATACACAATTTAATATTTCCAAAATCAATTCGGATAAAAATATAATGAAAAAGTACTCTTTTTAGACGTTTTAATCTTTACGCAGTTTTGAATTTTTATTACGTTAGTATTACTCTGTTATTTATTTCTCTGAAAATATTTAGGAGCTATTAATGACTTAAAAAGGCGCCTAAACTAAGTTACTTGACTATTTTAATAACAAAACTTCCGTGAGACACTGACATATTAGTCTGAGCCGGTCCGTCACCGTCAACGTAAGCTCCTGATGACACTACTCGGTACGGAGTGAAACATGCTGAGCGTTTTTCGACTTAAAATACGTGACTGACCCGTTATTAATATATTTAATATTACTTATGTCTATGTTTTTCATTTTTATTGGACTGTATTGTACGCATACTCGTATTTTGTTCCCGTAAAAAGTCAGCAATCAGTAAAATTATGTTTGGAAATAAGATTAAATCAACTTAAATATAAATTAATTTTTAACAAGCAGAAACGTCTGCGATCGATGCTATTAAGCTTAGAATAAATTTAAAAGTGGAAAAATTACTGCCTTGGGTGAGACTTGAGTTCAAGTCATTCTAAGCTTAACTTAAATATAGTCGGTCAAGCAAATCTTGTCAGTAGAAAATGGCGCGAAATTCAATTTTTTTATTATATAATTTTTTATTATTTAATTTTTTAATTTAAGACGATATCCCTTCGCGCCTACCTTTTTTAAATTTGCCGCCTTTTACTACTGACAAGATTTGCTTGACGAACTATATGCATTTTACATTTTACATGTTATGTTTATCATGCGGTACATTAAATGTTAAAAGAGCGAGGAAAATTGTTACCACTTGATGCGTGGGAAATGATGTCTTGTTGGCAAAATTACAAGGGCAAAAATCGGCGGGCGGCTTATATCCAGGGGCCGCGCTGCGCGGTGGGTTAGCTACGCCCTGGCTCCGGGACTGCTTCTATTTTTAGATAGCTGAAAAAGACATCAAGTCCTTTACGAAATACAAATAACATTTTATATTTTGCTCATGCATCGAGTTACACCCGAGCCTTACAACATAATATACCTATTTATGAATATGTATTCTCCTGTTTATATGCTCTTCTACGGATATCTAATTTTACTCATATCCGCGGGTTAAACTTTTTTATTAAGTCAAAGTCAAGCCATAAATATTATGATTTACACCATGGTTAGATATATATGTTATTGCTCATCCAAATTGGAGTTAAAAAATAAAAATAGGGGTTCAATGTCTATTTCCCGGTATCAGAATTAATATATGTACAGTATATTTAATGTATACTCATACTCATACTCATTTATTTATAATAATATTTCATATTACACGTCATAATTAATAAAGTAAAATAATACAATATAATAATAATCAACACATTTCAAATTTCCAATAATTAATAAAAACACATACATGTCGATTCATTTTTTAGTCCTATTATAGGTAGCTTTCGTATTTAAAATATGTGTAGGTATATTTTGGGGCATCCTAGGAGTGAAAGAGACTTCCTGATCTTTGGGCGCTAGAGGCTCACTCGCTCTGTCTCGCAGGCGCGCCGGGTCGCGCCGGTCCGGGCATTCGCCAGCTCCACGTAGCCTTCCTTTTCGTTTTCGCACACCACAGTAAAAACTAAAAACGAGCATCAGTAAAATAAAGTTACATGTTGATAGTCAGATGAAACATTCAGTAAATCCTCGAATTGATATGCAGTGAGTATCGATGGAAGGTATAAGGAATGAGTTTTCCTAAGCCTATCTTGACAATTCGATCGCTCAATCCGGCTTTATATTCTTTTATATCTGTCCTACTTTTAGTAATCGATGTCCGGCATCGAAATGCCTTCTTGCCCTTTGTCGAATTTGAACTGTACTATTTGAACTGTTAATATAGGTACGTAAATTATTGTGAATTCAAAATTGCAAATAATTCAGTAGTATTCTACTTCGATTGATTGTTAAGGTTTTTTTTTTACAGCAAAGATAAAAATATTTTCGTCAAATAATGTACTTAATGTATTAAATGAGGTGCAAGCACAAAACGGAAGCTTTTTATGTCAATACTCATATAGGAGCATTAAGAAATGACTGCTTATTTTCGGCTGTTTAATTTGGTGAGATTTTAAACAAAGCGGTGTAATGTTACTGCGTGGTAAATTGAACTGAGCCAATTGAACCTAGCGGGATTACCACGGCCTTTCGGCTTCATTTATGCATAATCACGTGCGCGAAACCGTTATAGCGAAGGTTGTTAGCTTGCTGCCATTTCATACGGTCGGTCGAATGTCCGAATTATGTCGTTGGCGTAGTTACGTTTTGTCCGTCCGCGGCAATAGCAGCACGACACAATGCCGCAGTACGGTAAGGGCGCGCTCTGACAGACACTGAATACCTACCTAGATCCTTTTAGCTTTAAGTGAGAAGTAAACGATGACTATATCTAGTAACTATAGTAACTAATTGTTGCACCGGAGTAACTCTTGCATAAAACAGAAAAGATTGTAATTAATACGTTTTTATTTTTTATTATAAAATATAATTATATTACTTATTTAATTTATAAATGTATTTAAGTTATCATCGGGGTATTAGAAAACATTTTTTTTGTATGTATTTGTAAAACCGAATATTAGTAAGTAAGTAATGAAGCCAATGTAGAATAAGAATGTCAATTTTATAAGTAAACCAATAGAAAGCAAAATTATAAACCAATTTTCAGTGCTTTTATAACTATATTATAATAGATGGTGGTGGTGGTGGTGATGACAAATATTGAATCTTATAACAAAATCTAGCAAATGAGCAATTTAACCCAATAATGTAGATATTAAAATAATATATGGAAATAATACAAAAACAGGACTTAAGTTTCAAGATTTAAGTATTTTTCCTTATTCCTTACATTTTATCCAAAAAAAGATTGTATAGCAACTATATACATAAACGCAATATTTCAGCGGCAAAAATGCAATTTTCTTGTTTTGTCCATACATTCAAAATGAGCTCTCAGTGACCTTGACGTCACGTTCACTTATCGTTTTGTTAGAAGCGTTTCGCGAGTGAGGTACGACTGTCGGACTTTGACTATAATTTCTGACTTTTGTATTGCTTTAATGCAACGGGTCCCATATAGACATTTGATCCTAAAAATAAACTTGATCGATTGATATAATTAATGAAAATTTGTCTTCTAGCCGATAATGCAGGCACGCCCAAGTACCCATTAGACACACACACGCAATATTATACCTTCAAACTAAGCAAAGCTTGTACCTATAACCTACCTACAGTACCTATAGCTTACGCGGGTACCGTAAATAGAAGGTAACTAAAGCACATCACATTATAACGCAGCTATGCCAACAAGTCTAAATTCAAGTTCGTATAAAATATGTAGGTAGGGGAGCGTGGGGGAATTGGAGCCTCAGATTCAGATTCAGATTATTTATTGGTAAACATAATACAATTTTTTACACGTCATATAAGCCTACTAAGGATATTTATTAATAACTTTTAAATTTGTTGTAATTTTATATCTGGCTATCCATAATCAGAGAAAAAAACACAAAAATAAAATCATAATCATCGGTTAGACACGAAAAACAAAAAAAAATTATTTCGGTCCCATTACCCCGCACTTCGGGTAATCAGAGCCAAAGAACAAATTTTATCTCAAATAGTTTTGAATTACATTTACTAAAGTTTTTACTGTCCAAAAAGCTTTTGTCGTTGTAAGGTCTATCTTTCGTGGCATTTAAAAAGGTAAATAATGTCAAATATATAATAATACAATTATAAACTGCGTTGGGGTAATTGGAGCTAAATTCAACTAGTTCTGCTATGAAGGCTCTCATTAGCCGCATACCCCCCCCTGCAAAAAAAAATATATTATATATTTTTTGACATAACTGTATAATTTATAATCGCATACCATTTTTGACATTTTCCTTGTTTATTATTATTACTATTGGACGATCCTTCTCAGGGGAAATTTTTCATATAATGTATAATTAATGAAATTAATATTGGATTATTTTGCTATTATTTAAATTTATTTCTGACAATCACAATGTAGATTCTTATAAATTGACATTAATGTAATTTATACTGTAATCATATGTTGTGAAATAAATACATCTAATCTAAACTAATCTATATATATATAGATGATTCGCAGTTGCAATTTCAAAAGTAGCGCTGAAGATTAAATAGACTTAGCCATATATTTCGTGTAAATACAAAGCAGTATGTATATATTTTAATGCTTATCAAGAATGATGAAATTTATATATTTTTTATAACCGCGGAGCCAAAAACATAAACATTCGTCTTTTGCAACTAATCGCGGGGAACTACGGGGTTGCCCATAGGAGGTAAGCCCTGGCGAAGGATTCCTGACACTCCTGAATTACATTTGTATAAAATATAAATACTATCATTAAGTAAGTCTATATTGACACCGCTCTCATTACCCGCTCGCTCCCATTCCCCCACGCTCCTCTATACATTTTTTGTTATTAAAGTACAAACATAAAAGTGTAAAGGCTTGTCAATAATCAACGTTAAAAGATAAGTTCAGCTTAGTGCAAGAGTGGAAATAAGTACTATTCGTTTTTAGGGTTCCGTACCCAAAGGGTAAAAAAAAAACGGGACCCTATTACTAAGAATCCACTTTCCGTCTATCCGTCTGTCTGTCTGTCTGTCAGTGTCCGTCACGAGGGGGTCGTCCAGACATCATGTGTTCATATTTGGCCTATTTTTGACCCCCGCTCCCCCTTCCCACTTGGTGATATTTGGTGATTTTAACACGTTGAATTTTAAACATAGGGGCCACTTTTGGAGGGTAAATGAGAAAATATTTTTTTAGAATTATAGGATAAAAAATTAGAAGTTATTCAAGAAAATAGAAAAAAATACCATTCCTCCCCTCTGTCTCCGAAACTACTGGGTCAAAAATTTTGAAAAATTACAAAATAGTTCTTTACCCAAAGATGACAGGAAAACCTATAAGAAATCTATAGTCAAGCGTGAGTCGGATTTAAGAACAAAATGTGGTTAAGATTTTTTAGGGACACAGCCGCAAAGGTTTAAGTGACAGTGACGTGGTGTAGACAACTATTGCGAAGGCCCTATGCCGATATCCGCATAAGGCCGAAGGCCGAAAGCGCCCCGAAGAGGCGTGCTTATTCGCGGCCGCGGCCGAAGGTCGAGTTGCGGGAGGTTAGTGCTCAGACAAAGAACAAACTACAAGTGTTTGAATTCGATGTCCGAAGGCCAAGCCCCGCGTACAGGCCGTAGAGCCCACGGCCCGGAACGTACGACCTGTGGATTCTTTCTGAGAATTCCGCAAGTATCTTGAATGCGAAGGGCCGAAGGCCGAAGGCCAAGCACCGCGTGGGGCCGAAGGCCAGAAGCATCCGAGACAGGCGTGCCTTTAGGTTCAAGCGTGAGTCGGACTGAACACAAAAAATGCGACTATAGGCTGTATCTGGCACACAGCCGCAATGGTACTTGTAGGTACTATTGATTGATTAGATAGGTACTTGTAGGTACTATTGTTTCGTGGTTGAAAACTATATTCATGCAGCTCTCTCTTCGGCCTTCGCTATTAAAATACTTGCAGAAGTTGTGGGAAGCGCGAACCCATTGGACGCTCCGAGCCTTCAGCCCTACACGGAGCTCGGCCTTCGGTCTTCGCATTGGGACACTTATTATATACTATTGTTCGGCATTAAATCTTACTATCCAAGCTACTTTACATAGTTACAGAGGTATTAGCCACCACGCCATAACATTTCCCGTTACATCTGGTTTTTGATCTGACCCATTCGGGTTTTTCAAGACGTTTCACTCACGTTTCTTGTACGAAAAAAAAACATTGTTAAATATTCGAATTTAAACTATCTTGAGACATATTAACTTAACTAACTTATTGTTAAATATTGTATGATGTACGGAACCCTTGAAACGCGAGTCCGACTCGCACTTGCCGTTTTTTGCCGTGTATATTCAACACTAATTTTCACACCCCTAACGGTCTAATGTATTGAGGTTCAGTATCTTTATTGTAACATCCCATCTACCATATGTTCTTGCGAATAAATGATAATTCAATTCAATTCATTATTAAGTGATTTAAGTTATTCTAACGGCTGTTTTGAAAAAATATCGAACCAGACAAACGGCTCAAAAATATGTGAATACGACTTTATAGTCTAAGGTGTAAGAGCGTACACATATTTTTGAAACTTTGCCATGTATATATATAAAATATGTATGCCCTTGACTGTACAGAAAGTTAACTTTTGTACTGTTGGGGTAGTTAATATCAAACTGTAGGTATTAATTTTTATTTTATTATTTCATATCCAAAAGTTTTACGGTATATCCAAATAGTTTTTTTATGTTAAAATATTTGACTTTTTTTTTTTCATTAAATAATATGTTTCCTCGTCCGGGTTGCAGAATGAGTACTCGTATTGGCTTTTTCTGATACGGATTTCTCTATGAAATAACGGTGCACTAGGATTAGTATAGAACTATATTAGTATTCATATTTGTCAAGTAAATGAAATGAAAAATTTACAATATGTTAAGGTTATCTGTACTAATGAGGGGTCTTTCCAAAAAGGCTTATTTCTCTATGAACACCATACAAAAATGTATGTATCAAATTGACTACTTTTATTTGTCAGAGACCTGTGTAAGTATCGGTCTAAATGGTATTAGAAAAAAATGGTTGGAGAGAGCAACTCAAACACGCCACATCGTGATTAAATGGCGTGCGAGGCAATCGCCGCCTTTGGTTCAATAGAAAAAGTGAACCAATTTTGTGGCCTGACTTCAAAAGAAATAGTACTAATAAAAAGTATAGAATAGAATAGAATAAAATAATTTATTGACAATAGAAAACAATTTTACAGACACATGGATACAGTGGATTCCAAACTAGGCTATGCCTGTGAATTGAGCTCCTAAAATGCAGTTGCCTCTAGTCACGACAATCTATTAGTCACGACAATCATTGTACCTATATTATTTAATTTTCAATACCTAGTAGTCATTCTTACAAAGTAAAATTTTTAAATGCTATGAAGTCTAACATAAGCTATAATATATGTAAATCAAGAACTCCAGTGCGCTTATTAGCGCAATAAATAGTTAGATAGTTAAATACTATTGTATTTAACTTTACTGCCAGTTTTAGTTTTCAGTCACTTGAGATTTTATTCTGTAATTTTAGAAGTGCAAATACATTTTCTCTTTGTCTAGGTTAAGGTTGACTAAAAGGGAGAGAGGCGGCCTCGATCTCTAATAATAAATCCTTACATGTTCAATTCTGTTTTGCCGCATTTTATTTTAGTCCGACTGCGCTTGAACACAACCTTAACCGATGTGAACTAGGCTTGTGGAAATAGATTGAATCAGTGAACTTCACTATTAATAAAGACCTGACCTTCTCCACAAGTCTATCTAGCTCCCCTCGGTTAGACATAAAAAAACTTTACACTTAATTACCACCTGAGGTGTCTATTCTTTAGGACCATGTTCCCAACTCTGAAGTCCTGCGTCGTTCCACCACGACCACTGCTTGCCTAAAGCTATTCTCTACTCTGAGTTAGCGGTGGGTAAGCGGAAGCACGGTGGTCAGCACTTGCGCTAAAACGGCATCTGAGCGCTTGCGCCATCGACATTGAGCGTTGGGAGAAGCTTGCTGGAAGATGGTCATCTTGGCGTTCTACCACCCATAACGGTGTCAAAACATTTGAAGATAACCGCCTCACAAGCCTAGACATAAAACGCCAGATGCGGAAAGAGAGACCTAAGCCCTCCTACGTGTACACGTTCAACGCAGCTGGCCAACTTCATTGTCAGATTGTCACGCGTACAATAGAGTATTTAAGAGCAAGTTCGGTCTGGCCAGCCACATTATGGCTCACGCTAGACAACGTCCATAATGTTTATTTAGGGTCGCCGTCATCGAAAACGATGAGGAGGACTATATCTAGCTCCCCTCTGTTTAGAACTTGTGGACATATGTATATTTCAGATTCAAGGTGTTTCTTGAGCTCCAGTTAAATATCGCTGAAGTTCAAAGAATTCAGCAACGCTTTGAAGATTTTGTACTACTACTAAATTGTCATAGACGTTAACAGTTAAATATCCTTACAAAGTAAGTTATTTACATCGCTTGTAAATGAATCAATTTGACGTCCATATTTGAATCGCTTGCGTTTTTAGGGTCCCTAGTCAACTAGGAACCCCTTTGCTGTTTCGGGGGTCCATGGGCGATGGTAATCGGTGATCACTTACCATCAGGCGATTCATCTGCTCGTTAGCCTCCTATATCGTCCGTCCAAGGCTTTGCTCACTGATCGTGAGTGCTAGAAACCTGCAAAATTTGCCATGTATATATATTCAAATGAATCATGCCGTCAAAGTAATTAAATAAAAACTAGAAGAAAAAAACCTTTTTTTCTAGGGTTCCGTGTCTCAAAAGGAAAAAACGGGACCCTTATATGATCACTTTGTTGTCCGTCCGTCCATCCATCTGTCTGCCAAAACCCTTTGGCAACGGGAGGTATCAAGTTGAAATTAAAACCGGGTAGGTAGTCAGGTCTACAGTCCCTTGTCGCTGTAAAAAAATCCCCTCCGGCCGCGATGGCAACTGAGTTTGGTAACCAGTTGCTGGAACTAAGAATTTTTCAAGTATGGTTACTTACCAGGAATTAACATTCTCAGTTCATAACTAGGAACCATAAAGTTGTCAAAAAAAAAGTGGGTCTATGGGTAATTTATGTTTACCATGATCCCACTACACTGTTTCTTTTCCAAAACATTCCCTTCACAACTTAACTAGAGAGAGCCCCGTTCCGCGGGGCTCCTATTTCTGGGCGGTTTGTCCTTCGGGCATCTGAAGCTACCTAACGAACCTTACCTACCTACCTACGCTTTTTTCCCCGAAGTGTAATGTCACACTAAATCTAGGTAGGTAAGTTAGGTTCGTTAGGTAGCTTCAGATGTCCGAAGGACAAACCGCCCAGAAACAGCTTCGCGGGGCTCCGTCTAGTTAAGTTGTATTGTATTGTAGTTCGGGCAATTTTCCGCAACTCAACAACTGGCGCGTGACATGGGGGGTGGGCTAGTCCTGCCAGCCCAGCTCCTCGAGGAAACCTATCAAACCTTTGATGTTGAGTAGGACCTCGGGGAGGTCTCTCGGGGATCCGAGATGTTTTGCCCTGTATGGGGCCACTCCGCTGCATTCCAGCACCACGTGAGAGGCTGTTTCCTCTGTCTCCATGCATCCTCTGCATAGGGGACTGTCTGTGACACCTGTTATAAAAAGATGTTTGTTAAATAGTCCATGACCTGTTATCATGACACTGGTTACCATGCTCAGTCGGGTCTTCCCTAATTAAAGGAGCACCCTTGTGAGCTTTCCGTTGATGCCAGGCATGGCTTGTTTGGCCTGTCTGCATCCAGTCTGGTTTAGCCAATGTTCTGTGTGTAGTTTCCCTGTTCGTGCCAGCAGCATTGAGCGTACCTTGCTAAACAGTATCGGAAGGGTCGGTTCTGGGCTAATCGCACCCGCACTCGATCCTTGCCTGGCAAGCTCGTCCGCAGCATCGTTACCCCGGGAGTCTAGTTAAATTATAAAGGAAATGTTTTTTGTTAGGAAACAGTGCGTTGGGACCATGGTAAAAATTAATTACCCGTAGACCCACAAATGGTACAAATGAACTGTCGTGCACTAGAATACATCTAGCCTTAAAAAGGTTGGAATATAATTATGGTTAATCCTTTAGTAATTCTGGTTGAATAACGTTTTTTTTTCTTTTTCGGCAACTGGTTGCGAAACTACAAAGGTAAAAGATAACAGTTGTGTAATAAGAATATTCATTCGTCTTTGGCAACTGGTTGTCTAACAAGAACATTCAATACTTTTCGGCAACTGGTTACCAAACTCAGTTGCCATCGCGGCCGGAGGGAAAAAAAAAAAAAAAACTTAGTTAACGTCAAAGAAAGATACGGCCGTTTAGGCCACAATAAAATGTATATATATATCGGCATCATCGACTCTCTCGAGGGAATCAAAATTTATATGGTACTTGCCTTTAACCTATGCTATGAAATATGGCAAGTAATATCGTCTTGTACTTGAACAAGTACAGGTAAAAATCTGAAAGTTATTCATATTTATTTATTTATATAAGCCTATTGTCCCACTGCTGGGCAAAGGCCTGTCTCCTCCCTTTCCAAGTATCCCGGTCTTGACCCGTCTCCCGCCAGTTCCTGAAAATCGTCGAGGTCATCTCGGGTTCGATTTTCTAAAAATTATAAAATTGAAAAAAATAAAAACAAAATAAAAATAAGTTATATTTGCGCCAATTTATTACATAACTTACTTCATTATGCAAAAAACAGGAAACTCTATTATGGTGAAACTTACTTAGACTCTACTCTAAGTACTAACTAATACTTCGTACTCTAGTCATGTAGGTACACAAAATACGAGTATTTAGTGCACTAGCGTTTAACTACAGAAGTTGATATACCTACATTTAGATACCTATATCAAAGCGGCCAAGGTGTTACCCAATCTGATACTGAACTACTGATATATCTGATAATTATATTGTCTCGATATATCCTGCTAATTCCCAGGTGCCTTCTGCGGTAGCACGGTCGCGTTTTTATCGCCTTTCACCATGCCTGTCACGTTCTTACAAGTAGATACATGAAAAACTGTAATAGATGTCATATATTAAAGAAAAAGTGACGAAGCCCTCCAGTGGTAAAGGCCGGATTCGAACCGGCGTCTTTAGCTGTCGCGGCTAACGCCATGAACCCCTAGGCCACCTCGCCACGGCGGTACCCGTCCCAATTTCTCGACTATATGCCATCTTAGCAAGACTAGGCGTCTTTGAAGTAGGTACATATTAAGTGCGAAATGACAGGCATAGTGACAGGCGATAAAAATGCAACCATGCTGCCACCGCTGAAAAAAAAAAACATTCATCCTTTAATTTCTTCATCATTGCTAAATATACCTACATATGTACCTATTATAATTATATTTCTCTCTTCGATTGATCAAAACATACAGTTTCACTTTATTTGGAGGAACATTTGTCATAATAGTATCAGTGACTAAGGTACGTTTCCACGAAAGCTTAGCATAGAGATAAGGCGTGCAATTGTAATATATAATATACTGGTTTTGCAGGACGCATACTGTTTTGAGATCCACAGGTATGACGGTTTGATGGTGACATTATCGAATCAGAACTCAGTTATTTTTTATTTAATTCATTTTGGGGTTATACTTTCGTGATTTACTATTTGAAGAGCGTCTTGAGCGCAAGATCGCAGGAAGTTAGTATATGGACAGGTGGGTGCCCGGCATTAGAGCGCGGCCCGTAGGTACGTCGGGCTACACCCGATTTTTAGTACGAGGGCATTTTCGGTGCCCGGCATTGTAGCGCACCCCGTACGTTGGGCTACGTCCGACGCAATTAGTATAAAAGCGCCTTCGGTGTAACCACCCTATAACCAGCGGATAATCAAGACGATTCGAATGACTCCTCATTTGTCAAATTATAATGCGTACTTTTGAAGTTGAGGGAACAGATGAACATACATACATACCCACATACATACTGGTCTAAATCATAACCCTCCTTTTGCTTTGCCGTAGTCGGGTAAAAAATCAAGATTAAAGATCCGCAGCCAGCATTCCTATCGATGAAATTGAATAAATTCCGACCTTAAGTAAATTATCAGTTTAAGAGTACTATTAGTTATTCTGTGGTTTAAGCGCGCCTTATCTGATCAAATAAAAAGGACTAGATAGCCTTTAAAAAGTGTAAACTTGGTAATAAGGAAATTAAAATTAAAAGTTACTCTTTAATCCTTTGCTCTTTAATGAACAGACTCCAGAGGAGTAATCAACTGTTTTTAGGGTTCCGTAGCCAAATGGCAAAAAAAGTAACCCTTATGGATTCGTCATGTCTGTCTGTCTGTCTATCCGTCCGTATGTTACAGCCACTTTTTTCCGAAACTATAAGAACAATACTGTTGAAAATTGGTAAGTAGATGTATTTTGTGACCCGCATTAAGAATTTCACACAAAATAGAAAAAAAAAACAATAAATTTTGGGGGTTCCCCATACTTAGAACTGAAACTCAAAAAAATTAAAATCCATGGATAGGTCTTCAAAAATTATATTGAGGTTTCTAATATCATTTTTTTCTAAACTGAATAGTTTGCGCGAGACACTTCCAAAGTGGTAAAATGTGTCCCCCACCCACCCCCCCTGTAACTTCTAAAATAAGAGAATGATAAAACTAAAAAAAAAATATATGATGTACATTACCATGCGTTTGCAATATTTATTTTTTAAAATATGATTCCACTCCAAAATGTCGTTTTCATGTATTTTATGTAATGTTCTTTCATTTAATACCCCATAATTAGAACTATTCTTTGCATAATATGAGCGCATTAAGGTAGAATTGTTGGCACGCTTTAGTTTTTTTTGGTACAACTTCCACAGTTTTTATCAGAAATTAAAGTCAAAGTCAAAGTCAATATAATCTTTATTCAAATAGGCCTAGCAACAAGCACTTTTAAATTGTCAAGTTTTAAATATTACCTTAATCTAAATATCAGAACAATTTATTGATGCAGTTATTATTATTCTTAAAAACATTGAATTGTTATAGATATGTCAAACTTAATAATAAGAATTCACAAAAGGATCGTCAAACACCAAAATTGTATAAGAAATACTAGTCTAGAAACTTTCTAGAATAAAAATCTAAATGTCAAAAAATACAGATTACCTAATATAGGTATTCATTGAATTATCAATTTCATCATTATTAACACAATAATAAATAATTAATTATTTTCAATCACAATCCCACGTTAATACGATAATAAAATTTTTAGCTGTGACGTATAGTTGAATAACTGGTTTCTTTTATATTATACGCAACATTGTCATAACGTTTTTAGTTATGAAATATATATACATGAACTTTTTTCATAAAAAGTGTTTTTTCTTTGTTTGTAACTTAAAATATATTTAATAACCTTTCGTCTGATGTAGCACACGTGTATAGTTATAATTTACTTATGGTAATTCCGCCATGTAGCAGCCACTCAGCCGCGTTTTGTGGTCAGGGCCTAGCGTTGTGTTTGTAATTATAACACCCTCGAGGGACTTCGTAGTTGTCACAGTGCCCTGTTTAGTTAATCAGTTAAAGAGATGCTCGCTAAATTTAATCTGAACTTCGTTTGTTTGATATGGTGAGGTGGATTCAAAATATTGAACATTTATTTATATATGAATAAATATGAGAAGGTGTGAAATTTGTTTCGTTTAAATGACAAATCTTTAAAGTGAAAGCTTTAACTGCCATAGCGTATATTCGTGTTTTAATTTATAATATTTACCTAATTATTTTTAGGGAGCCTAGGTACGACAGACATGTAAGCACTGCGTACTTACCTGTCAGCTCATCATATTTATGACAACCCTGATTACTTTTCTTTATTAGTACCTACCTTATTCGTTCCTATTGACCCCGTAGCCACGAATACGGATGTTTGATAAAGTAAATATTTTTGGATACAATCGATCCGAAAAAAAAAAAGTGTCCCCCTCCCCCCTCTAACTTCTGAACCATGGGTCCAAAAGATATGAAATAATTTTTAAGAAAAAAAAACCGACTTCAATGGGGGATGCCGTTGAAAGTTGAAAGATTACTTGTTGTTGATGGTGCACTCTTAGATTCCAGACAAAGAAATGAAAAAGACAGCATCTTTTGCCTAATTATGTAGAAAAGGAGGTGAAACCACACTTTTCTAGCAGCATTTCGTTTCTGTAAGGTTCGCAGTTCTAACCTAACCTAACCCACTTTTCGGATAGCATTTCGTTTCTGTAAGGGCCACAGTTCTTACCTAACCTAACCTACTTTTCTGATAGAAGTTCTGGTCTGTGAAAATCGCAGTTCAAAAACGCCCACCCACCTAACCCACTTTTCTAGTAGCATTTCCGGGTCCGGGTCTGGGTTCGGATCCGAGTCCGGGTCCGTGTCCGGCTATCCGGGTACAAGTTTGGGCCCGAGTTTGGTCTGGGTCCGGGTCCGAGTCGGGTTTCGGGTTCAAGTCCGGGTCCGAGTTCGCTCCGGTTCCGAGTCCGAGTTGGGTTCCATGTCCAGACCCGGGTCCGGGTCAGAGTCCGGGTCCGAGTCCGAGTCCGGGTCTAAGTTTGGGTCTGGGTCCATAACGAAGAGAACAAATCGCCAAACATAAACTATGCGTCATTAAAGAGTTCCATTCTGATCATCATCAGCAGTTCCACTTCATCAAAAGTCACTTTTATAAACGGAAATGCTGGATTTGTTGATGAAAATATAAAAATCACTATATGTATGCCTTTCACATTTGAGGAGTTCCCTCGATTCCTCATGGATCCCATCATCAGAACTCGAGCTTGACAAAAATGTGTCTCGAAAACCTAACTTGCTTAATAAACATAACGAAGAGGACAAATCGCCAAACGTGAACTATGCGTCATTAAAGAGTTCCATTCTGATCATCATCAGCAGTTCCACTTTATCAAATGGACGTAGTTACGCGAAAACGTTCCAACCCACAAGTCACTCGAAAATGAGTTACCATAACCAGGGTACTATTTTTGACATATTACATCATGTGCATACAAAGATGCTAGTATTTTTAGGTTAGTTTCATCAATAAAGTTTGACCCAAATGTTCCAACCCACCATTATGCCAAGGACGTGTACTCAAAATAAAGTAAAAACATTACATGCATACTGAAACATATTGTTAAAAACTCTTAATAGAATAACATATCGTTATAATGTTCCACCTTGTCTTGGAACATTGTACTAAATTCATAAAACGCACATTTAATTGTTTCTTAAATGATCCATGTGGGTTGGAACGTTTTTGCAAAATCTTTATACACTTTTTATTCCTGCAAAAATGTTCCATGTAATTTGAAACCTTTTAGATTAATCCATACTGTTTTTTTAAGCTGCGAAGACTGTTCTAAATAAATTGGAACTTTTTATTATAATATATTATTTTCTAATTTTTTGCTATAAACGATCCACATATACTTGATCCATTTTTGCTATTAAATATGTTCGAGAGAAAAAATATTTTTTACCAAAATAAATAACTATGGTATATTTAAGTTTATGTATTTAGTCAAAAGAATCAATGGACTATTTACAATAAATGTGGCAACATTATTACTCTTTGCTCCCGTAAAATGACAACACCAACGAAACGCACACGTGAAACGAAACGCCGCCGCGGACCTACTTGTCATCGTAGTGTGAAAACAAATGCCGCCAAAGTAAGACGTGCTGCCGTGTTGTCTTCTTAAATTGGACGTAGTTACGCGAAAACGTTCCAACCCACAGCGACCCCATTTTGAGATAAACGCAATTTTGTGTTTTAGTGGTACACTTTTTCCCTGTAATTATTTCAGGCAAATACTATGGTTTTACTGTGGAATGCCAAACTGGTTATTGAATGATATGCATATTTTTTGTAAATACATAATACAAGGGGCATATAAATAGGTAAAACGAGTGAAACGTTATTGCTAAATTTAATTTTGTATGAACTTTGTTAAATAGCAATTATGCATAAACGTTCCAAAACGAATTTAAGTGTATTATTTTATAAATATATCTAAAGTAAATTTAATATGTAAAATAATAAATAACAATGAGGAACATACAAAAACAAAAAAAAAATTGAAAATGTATTACAAAAAAAATAGGACGTGATCTTTTGAGCTTAGAACCTATGCCAAAAATTAGCTGATATGGTTCCAAAAGTTATCAAAAACTTATATTAAACATTCAATCATCATCGTATTCTATGATCTCGAAGTCCGGTACTCCACCAAACCCATCAACATCATCAGTAGCTTCTTCATAACATTAACATTATTAAAACCTGTAAAAAAGTTAAACCTCTTCAAGTTTACAAAATGACAAAGACTGATTTTTTTAGTTCAACTAAACTGGAAAAGAAGATTATCAATAGGAAGAAGTTTACAGACTCATCTAAAGTTAGTTGGCTACATACAAAAGAAATTAAGTTGGATAAAGATAAAATGTTTTCTATTTTTATGCGGTCTACGATGGAAGACGATTTCATACATAAATACATACATACATACATATAATCACGCCTATTTCCCGGAGGGGTAGGCAGAGACCACGGATTTTCACTTGCTACGATCCTGACATACCTCTTTCGCTTCCTTCACTTTCATAACATTCCTCATACACGCTCACCGGTTTACGGTACTCTTGACCTGGCCTTTCTTCAGGATTTCCCCGATCTGATCAGAGAAAGTCCGCCGAGGTCTGCCCCTTCCAACTCCCGTTTCTACCTCTCCCTTATACACTCTCTTTGTTAGCCTTCTTTCACTCATTCTTTCCACGTGTCCAAACCATCTCAACATACCTTTCTCAATTTTTGTCACTACATCTTCGCTCAGTCCACACTTTTCCCTTATCACACTGTTCCTAATTCTATCTTGTAATCTCACACCACACACACTTCTCAACGCTCTCATTTCCACTGCATTCACTTGGCTCTGATGCCTCTTCTGCCATACCCAACTTCCGCTACCATACATAAGTGTAGGCACCAGCACCCCTCTATGCACAGCCAACCGTGCCTTTTGCGACACCTTCGTTGTCGACCAATGAGTTGAAAATTGATAAAAGAATAAAGCGAGAACTGCAATACATAAAATAATCTGATTTTTGTTTATTGTGGCCTAATGGCAAACCGATTGCTCCAGCGAAATTAGTGGACTTACAATCCCTGTACCACTACATACCTGAAGATTGCCTTCAGTTTTATAGAACGCTTCAAAGTTCTGAAGAAGCTACTGATGATGTTGATGGGTTTGGTGGAGTTCCGGACTTCGAGATCATAGAATACGATGATGATTGAATGTTTAATATAAGTTTTTGATAACTTTTGGAACCATATCAGCTAATTTTTGGCATAGGTTCTAAGCTCGAAAGATCACATCCTATTTTTTTTGTAATACATTTTCAATTCTTTTTTGTTGTTTTTGTATGTTCCTCATTGTTATTTATTATTTTACATATTAAATTTATTTTAGATATATATTTATAAAATAATACACTTAAATTCGTTTTGGAACGTTTATGCATAATTGCTATTTAACAAGGTTCATACAAAATTAAATTTAGCGAAAACGTTTCAAACTCGTTTTACCTATTTATATGCCCCTTGTATTATGTATTTACAAAAAATATGCATATCATCCCATAACCAGTTTGGCATTCCACAGTAAAACCAATAGTATTTGCCTGAAATAATTACAGGGAAAAAGTGTACCGCTAAAACACAAAATTGCGTTTATCTCAAAATGGGGTCGCTGTGGGTTGGAACGTTTTCGCGTAACTACGTCCAAATGTCACTTTTTTAAATGTAAATGCTTGATTTGTTGATGAAAATACTAAAATCACTATATGTAAGCCTTTAACATTTGAGGAGTTCCCTCGATTCCTCATGGATCCCATCATCAGAACTGCGTTTTGACAAAAACGGGACCAATCTGTATGTATATACTTACAATCAAAAAAAGAATTTTAAAAATCGGTCCAGAAATGAGGGAGTTATGGAGTAACAAAAGTTCCATAAAAGCTTATGGCGAACATGATCAGTTTAGCCGCGCGTTTTTGAGTTATCACAAAAAGTCTTCCCTTCATAGTAAAACGACGTAGCTAGGAAGGTACTCCTTTTTGCTTGTTATGTAGATGATACTTAGTAATAGCACCCGTTCAAGGTCTATTATGAATTATGACGGATGGGTAAGTACGGAACCCTACACTGAGCATGGCCCGACATGCCCTTGGCCGGTTTTTTTTTAATTGATATTTAGCCGAATTTATTAAGAAATATTTTATTATACCTATGTCGATTCCCAAAGATGAGACAAAAGTTATTAAACCTTAACATTTGTGGCGCTCATTTCAACAATTTTGAACCTATTCCCCCTTTCCTTATTCACCTTGGTTGACGATATTTTTTATAATATGATTAGGTATGCTGCCGCCGCCGGTCCTGCAAGTGTTTTTTACAATCGTGATAAATAGTATTTCATACAATCGTGATATAATAGAGAGCCGATCGAGTACCGTGTTTAAGCAACGAAGCTTGCTGAGTTGCTTAAGTAAGGTAGGAGATTGAAAAGCTTGATTATATCACTATTGTATAGAATACTTTTTCTACGAGACAAAAAAATTATACTTTCATCTAGTAGAATCATAAAGGTAAACAAACCAAAAGTATACAGCTAAGATACGCGACCTGCCGTCAGGCCGTTTTGTTGGGCAACCAATTACAAAGCAGATGCGACGCAGCAGCGTGTTTAAGTAGGCTAATTTGTAGAAATATTTTATCGAAATGTATGAAGTTCTATTATCAAAATTTTTATAATTGACTAAACCGTATCGATAAAATTCTTATGCTTGAGTCGGAAGTGCCATAGACTATCCAACGTTGAAAAGAGTAAGGTTGTATTGTTGCATATGAAGTAATACACAGATTATTCAATTCAATTCAATTCAATATTTTTATTTCGAATAAAAAATCCATATCATTGTTATTTGTATCTCCTTCTGGATTTCACGGGCCTATAAATCCCGGTCTTTTGATAGGCTTGCGTGGGGATATAGATCCAACACGTAGAGGCCCCTTGGAGAGCTTTAATGTCATGTAGAATGCCTGCTGGAACCCGTTCACAGGTGCAACAATAGACACCCATGAACCGGTCGCAGCAGGCATTGGGACTATTGTAGAAAAAGTGAACAGTATACCGGTTTATGGATTGAAGTTTGGCTGGTCAAAAGATTGGGCTATTGCTGAGAGGTCCGGACACCTGCCATAACAATGTTTGTACACGTTATCGAGGCAGGCGGTGACTCGCCGCCGACTAGATGGGCCCCTGAAACTGCCGTCGTAAAGACGACCAGGAGCAACACCGGTGTGAGCGGCTCAGGGGTGTCGAGAGGTGTGCGCCGCTTTCTACCCAGTGGCTGTTACCAGCCACTGTGCCAACTCGCGTCTTATGCATCTTTCACTTCCACCCCTGGAGCATATAGCTCTTACGACTCCCCTCTGGACGGCCAATGAAGGCAAGCCAGAGCTGAGAGTCCTGCGGGTCCCCTTGGGGTCCACTCCGACCGACGAAGACTCGCCGGAGACGGAGACCCTGACCGACTCTCTGGAGCACTCGGGTCCGTGGGGTCGTCACTCCCCAACAGCTCGCCACAAGCTGCCCTGCGGGCTTATTGTTATTATTATTATTATACTCGACGAGTAGAAAAATAGTATTTCAGTCGAATATCGTGTTTAGGCCACGAAGCTTGCTGAGTGGTCTAACTAGGTACGAGATATATCATTATTGTATACAATACTTTTTCTACGAGTCAACTAAAATAATACTTTTCTACTATAATACCTAAATTAACAAAATTAGATAAGTATCTCACTAGGTAAAAAGATACATAGTACTTACAAAAGACATCAACGCAACTGCTTATTTATTAAATAGTCGCGTGTTGGTGTCTTTTCCTCTTGACCGCGACGACACGTGATTGGTCGAATTCATTACAGTTGACTAAGGCGTTTCGTAAGAAGTCAGTAATAGTGGAATCGGAAGCCCATAGTGAAAAGTATGCGATTTCACTTTCGTATACGAAGTCTTAATTCAACCATTAAAGTCGACGAGTTGAAAAAATAAATTTAGTTATTGGTGCATGGGTTAATTTGCATGAATACTGATTTATTATAACTTCACGTAAACTCTGTGTCCCGATAGCAACGGACCGCGTTCGTAACAAAAATAACGTCGTATAAAAGTTTGCTGGCTTACAACACAATAGATAAAGGTTGTTCAATGCATTCTCTTGTCTTTCCGTCGGGATCCATAAATAAAAGAATACCTAGCCGCAGCGTTTTCCATTGACAACTTTCAGCCGTTACACATGTTACGCTGTCGATGGACAGTTTTCCGTTCACTAAGGTTCACGATACGTATGATACGAGTATTTATTAATTTTTATATTATCTTTTATCTCTGTCACTCTCCCTTTTTCTGAAAGTACGTAGCACGCGTGTGTTGCTCAGCATTCTAAACGTTTGGTTTGGAAGGTGTTCTGGTGCCGGGCCACATATTTGAGACAGTCATCTGGGAATTTTTACAAAAAAAAAAAAAAAACTATTATAGCAAATTATTACACAGTAAGCTCTAGAGAAAGAAGGCTTGTGTTGTGGTTACTCAGACAACAATGTTAATATATACATCTGAAATACATACAAAATACCTAAAACTCATCAACAAATATCCGTGCTCATCATACAAATAAATGTCCTTACTGGGATTTGAACCATCGGCTTCATAGGCAGGGTCACTGCCCACTATTAGGCCAGAACCGTCGTCATGTCTTCGTCACTAAGTAATATGGACACCTTTTTTTTAAGAGCAACTATATTATCTGACACCCAAATTTAGATTTAACATTTTCAATTTAAGTATATTTCAGTGGAATTAGGGGAATTCTACATAGGTATCACTAAAATGTCTTAGCCACTAGCGCCACTTGCACCATCCTACCAGACCGACGTTAACCGGTTAAACCTAGAGTTACCATGGTTACCAGTACAATTTGACACTGGGTTAACAGTTTAACCGGTTAACCCCGGTTTAGTGGGATGGTGTAAGTGGCATTTACACTTACACCATCCAGTACAGAGGCATTTAATTTTAAAAAAAATGCCCAATTCCTTTACCATTTAGTGAGCTACCGTTTTTCGGTAGTCATTTGTTTCTCAGGTTACCTACAATTTTGAACGGAAAATGTTTTTTTCCGTTTCGTTTCATAATTTTAATATAATTTTCGTTATGGGCTCAGACCTGCTAGCATGAGTTGTGTTCTCGCGCACGACTCCATACATCTAGCGCGACTTCAAGTATGGACTCGCGCGCGAGAACGCAACTTATGCTAGACCGCCAGGTTTAAAGCGAGGTTTAGACTAGCAAGAACTTGCATGCAATTTTTATTACATTGCGGTATCTGATAAACATTTTGAATGCAGTTTGCCTTAGTAGTCGGCAATGTAACGTAAATTGCATGCAAGTTCTTGCTAGTCTAAACCTCGCTTTAAAGTTACATTAGGCTTCGCTTATCTTTTTATTTAATAGTATTACAAATAAAAGAAAAAAAAAGAACTATGCCATTCAACAGCGGCGAGATAATATCGAAATTGTGCCGGTAGTGAAAAATACCGACAAAAAAAAGTTGCATAGCAGCAGATTCTAAAGTCTCTAGTCCATATGACGGGAGTAAAAAAGAAAATGTTATATATGCGTAAGAAAACTTTAATCTTTAACTTTAACCTCACGATATCCTTGCAAATTTAGTAAGGACCCAAAACGGAGGTGCGAAGGGTGTGCTTTGGGTATTAATTTATTTTTATCTAGAAAGAAGTATTACGAACCTACTAAATGTAATGAATGTATGTGCCCTGAGAACTAATTCTTGATAAAAGACTGGTCGTGCGCACTCACGCTTGACTAGATTTCTTATAGGTTTTCCTGTCATCTTTGGGTAAAAAACTTGAATAACTTAAACTTTTTATTCTAAATTTGAAAAAAATATATATATTTGAGATTCTCACTATGATCCATTTCGTTTGATATATACACAATATAGTTTGCAAAACTTCCCCCCTCCCCCCCTCCAAAAGTGGCCCCTACGTTCAAAATTCATTTGTTGACGTTACATGTCTGTCTTTGGGTAACAGACTTACATATGTGTACCAAATTTAAACTTAATTGGTCAAGTAGTTTCGGAAAAAATAGGCTGTGACAGACGGACAGACAGACAACGCACGAGTGATCTTAGGGTTCCGTTTTTTTTCCTTTTGACGTACGGAACCCTAAAAATAATGAGTTTACAGTTTAATGCAACTAGGTACTTAACAATTTCATAATTGTAGGTCTAATGGTTTTGTTTTGGTTTTCAGCCCTATAAACATTAATTCCTTGTGTTACCTTACTAAATAATGTGGCACCTTATTAAAGTATTTTAATTAGTATTTTAGTGTTCGCATGTTCAAGTAACTAACAGCCCCGCGGCTCTATTATAAATGCATAGGTACCTTTCCGTGGCTTTATTCGCTCACGTTGAAGGAGTAATTACCATTGATTGTGTTTGCCCCACTAACCTGTGATGCATCACTTCAATATGCAAGTGGCTTTCTCCTGCTGCCACTTTGATCTTTATCTAATCGGATCACTTTCACACCTCACCACAATATCTACATAATTGAATGCCAGCGAGGTGCGACATTAGGTAATATAAAACAAATATTATAATTATTCCACCAGTTCAAAATCGGTTGCATTCGCGGGTACTCTAATGGAATAATCGTTATATCAGAACAAGATGTACTCGTATTTATTAGGATAATACAGTTCTATATCCCGTTTATTCAAGATTCGAATTTTTGTAACCTTAAAAGTAGTGGTAATAAACTTTTTTTTCCGAAATTTTAGGGTTCCTGTGATATCTAATACTTAAAAGACAACACGGGACTTCCGGGTCGAACGCCATCTTGATAGTAGCCTTGTGATTAATTCCTTTGTTTTTTGCTCATTAATATTGTTTAAAGTGTAATATCGATAGCTTTATTATACAATAATCTAATGTGGTAGTGTGCAGTGAATGGAGAATTAATCTCAAAGCGTGTTTAACCACCATTTTGGAGTCAACGGCCGGTAGTCCACGTGCTTCTCGTAAAATCCAGCTATCGGTTTTACGAGACAACTACAACAACCACCGAACAGCGTCGTGCTCTAAGAGCATTTATTTTGTTCCTACCTTTTTACGTGACATTGGCTACGGGCAACACCGCCCTCAAGTCCATCAAGAAAAGAAAGAAAAAGACAACACTATAATCAGATTTAATTTTAGAGAAAAAATTACCACTATTTGTGAAGTTATAAAATTTCTAATAAGAAAAAAATGGAGTATAGTGTCGCCCCTTTGGCCGTTTACTCAATTGTGGTTAATATACCTTTGTATACCTATTGAAAAATATAATATGATTTTTTTGTGCATTTTTCTTATTACATAATGTAATAGGTAAGTTCCAGATTTCATTGACTGCTAATTAAGAAAAAATATTGATGCTGCCATAAAGGCTGACATCAGTAGGTATGTCTTTGCTATTGGCTATGGACATGAGAAATGTAAAAAACCGGCCGTGCGAATTGCACTCGCGCACCGAGGGTTCCGTACTTTTTAGTATTTTTTTGTTATAGCGGCAACAGAAATACATCATCTGTGAAAATTTCAACTATCTAGCTATCACGGTTCATGAGATACAGCCTGGTGACAGACAGACGGACAGCGGAGTCTTAGTAATAGGGTCCCGTTTTTACCCTTTGGGTACGTAACACTAAAAAATGATCAATTGTAAGACAAAGGGGGCCACGGAAGTTTATATTATTGTTTTTAGGGTTCCGTACCTCAAAAGCAAAAAAATGGAACCCTTATAGGATCACTCGTGCCTCTCTGTCCGTCTGTCACAGCCTATTTTCTCGGAAACTACTGGACCAATTACGTTGAAGTTTGGTACACATATGTAAGTTTGTGACCCAAAGACGGACATGTAACGCAAACAAATATATTTTAATCATGGGGGCCACTTTTGGGGGGTAAATGCGAAAAAAAAAGTTTTTCAAACTATATCTTGTTATATATCAAATAAAAGAGCTCACTGTGAGAATCTTAAATATATTTTTTTGTAATTTTAAAATAATTAGTTTTTAAATTATTTAAGAAAATAAGCAAAAAATTACCAAATATGTCCGTATTTGCGACGACATGAGCGAAAAGTAACCTAAAGCCTGTTTCGCCAATCCACTATTAATGCTTATTGGCAATAGAAGGCCGCACCATGCGGAGCGGAGCCATTCCATACAGAATTTGTTTTTCGCTCCTAGCTCTTATGATAATCATAAAATCGAAAAATTCTAACTAAGGGGCATAGCTACAGTTATTAAACATCTAATTTTATAAAAACATTTTCCATAATCTCAATATCTAGAGAGGAAAATGGGAACTACGTTTGTATGAAGAATCGGTCTTCCCCTTTCGGTCGGTGTGCCTGCGCCAAACCTTGGGATAAGGTTGCCGAACCTGGAATTTCAGGGAGCCACTCTCTTAGTGAGCAGTGAACAACAGACGGACATGAGAGGATATAAAAACGCAGGATTTAAAAGTGGGTTTGTGGAACGTTACTTTTATTGACCACCAAATGACATTTCATTAAGTACTAATAAGATTCATGTAGGTAACGTATGTACATGAATCTCAATCACAAACAGTCTACTGGAGAGACTAGACTCTGTGCCCTGAAATAAATGATGCTTGATGCGACGAACAACTTCCAAACTACCTGCAAATTTTTTATGAAGTCATGTTGCTAGTAGTAAGAAACTACCTATAGTAGGTAGTCGTAAAAACGACGTGTTTTCTGACTGCACCACCACGCAACCAGTGAAAATGTACCTAACACGTAACTCTTTATGGTTGCCTACATTTTGTTTTAATAAGAACTAACTGAATTGCTTGTGGGCATTTTCGTCCGCCTTTTTACATACGAATAGTGAACTTTTTCAAATACGACATTTAGCCTCATGCATGAAGTTTATATTTTTTGATCTACGAAACGGAACGAAATATTTTTATTCGGATGTTTGTAACCGTTATATCATGTTACAAATGCATTTCCGTTATTAAATTATCATTTAATTGCTTAAAATAATAAATAAAAAGTTCTAAAATTTGCCCGCGTAAAGTGAGAGAAACGCGCGAAACGTCACATGAGGTCACGCGTTCGACAGATTAGTTCACATAAGTGTCAAACGTCAGTTGGATCGTCCAACGTGTGACGTCATCGCGCTCTGTCGAATTCGCGCCAAAAATTATGAGCGTTTCAACCGCTCAAACATTTTCAACATTTTAAATATATCTAAATAAAAGTATTTTTATTTTTTCCAGTCTTCAAACGATAATTATAAATTATGATTATAAAAATTAAAAAAAAAACATGCATGTAGCTAATTGTACGCCCCGAGCCGATAACGTAACTAGAAACTATACAGTATTGATTCCATGGAGGTTCTGCAATAATAATAATTATTATTTATATAATTAATTAGCAACATCTCCTTGTACTAAAGTGGTATCGCGAGATTTGATTGGATGAAATCCATAAGCAATCATCTTCCCTCCCGTCTAACAAAGCATTTGTCTTACACCGGATAGGTCCAATGTAAGTGTGAATAATGTTTAAGATCGTTTATTGCTTTTATTAACTTATTTTTTGGATATTTCCTGCATTATTCTCGAAATTGTTTCTAATTTAATACAAGTGAAAAATATGATAACGTTACAAATATCCTGTATCCATAATATATAATAATTTTAGTAGCTTAATATTAATTTATACAAAATACCTACACATATTTTATTTATTTTAATGGAAACCTTCAGAATTTCTACCACCATAGTGGATACATCCCAATAATGCATCTGTGTGTGTTTTTTTATCGAAATATGACCAATGAATGATTGTTCCCAGATGAAAAACTAAACTGAAGCTATATTAAATCTTAATAAATGCAAAATAAAACGAATGACTGCATTCACTACAAGAGAATTATCTATGTAGGTATTGTAGGAAGGTAGGTGGTAGGTATTACACAGTTCCGCATTACGCTTGCCTATTGTGCTGAGATCACAACGGGCAACCTGTCCAGATTAAGAACGAGAAATATACATGTTCTTTGTTCATATAAAGAAAAACGCCAGCTCGAACTCTAGCTTAATACACAGACACGATGGAGTATTTGCCACATTAGGATTTGGGTTCTATGATGGCCAATAAGACCTTTTTACAAGCATTTATTTAACTTACCCTGTTATAGTATGTATGTTATGTTGGTTTGTTAGTGTGAGTCAAATCTTGGTAGCTAAATTTGACCCACTTCACGATTTCCGATTGAGCCGAAAATTTTCATACATATATGTAAGTCGGGTGACAATAGCAGCGTTTTACCTTACAATAAAACGCTTATTAAGCGAAATACCTTATTTGAAGCCTATATTATAATATTTGAGAGAGCGATGCAGTTTGTCAGTGACGAGCGGTTCCGGTTCATGATTGTGCTGACATCTACCGGCATGTTTCCACTTTACCAATTTCAGTTTTAACCCCCTCCAACTCCACCAGCGACCGTGGCGTGCGGCCTCGGATTTAGTTCATTGGGTCTCAAAATATACCATAATAAAACAAAGTTGCAATATACCACTTACGAAAGGGTTGAGTTCATTTATTATTCCGATGTGTAATAAAACAAAGACATACACTGGTATCACTGGTATGCACTGGCATTGAACTGTAAAGACAGTAGATGTTGCTATTTGCATATTGCATGGTATAGGTTAAAATGCAGCGTGCCAAAAGTACCCTCAACGGGCATAATAAAATAAAAGTGATGTGGTTTATTGCAACTGTGTTGTAGCCACAGGCGAAGTTAAAAATATAGGCTTCAAATAAGGTATTTCGCTTAATAAGCGTTTTATTGTAAGGTAAAAGGCTGCTATTAAGCTTCTGTACCGTTATTTGAAGCCTATATTATAATATTTGAGACGTGTCTGTGATCGCCTGGTGGTCAGAAAACGCCAATGTGACTTATGTGACTCATTTATACTCATAAGTGAAACTGGTGGAAACAACTAGTACAAGTGCACTTAACAATCCGGGTACATGGATGAATGTGAAATAGACTAATGGGCTAAGTGTGAAGTGACATATTTTACTACACCTAATTATTTATAGGTGGGTAATTAGGGTCGTCAAAAACTGAATGTATATAGATATCAGTATGTTTATTAAAAATTATTTCTGAAAACCTTGTTATATTTTATTTCATCCATCCCACAAATGTATTCAGGCCATAATTTGTGTTTGTATTCTTTTTCAATATTTATTATTGTATTCAACGTATTTACCTTGCAACGAGGAAAATAAACCTTGATTGTTGAAAATTTTAAGTGTCATTTACCTATGTAATAATACCCGACATTAGTAATGATAAGGCAGGATACAATTTATTTTACAGGCACCCAAAAACGAGTTTTCAATACATTCCTCCGAGCCTCACTTGTTTCTTTTTAAAAGTCTTAGTATTTGAGGCAGGTAATTAACATGTAAAGTGCACTTGTCACCACAGTGTAAACGTGATCAGGGCTTTCGGTCAATCAATTAAAGGATTAACTCATTAGCTACCATTATTTTCTAGCTATGGTACAATCTTGAATAACAATTAGATCGTGAATGATATTATGTTGACAAGTTAATTTCGGTAGGGCTATAACAACTTTCTGTTGCCCATCTGAAGGAGTTACCTCAGCCAGGTACCCAACATGAACTCTCTGTCGTTGTGTAGGTACAGTGCTCAGCAGCTGAGCCTCAGCTATTCATAATGTGAATGCCCTTGTTATAGGTATATACATTTTGTATAAAACTAAACTTTTCTATGATAGTCGCTATGTTGGTAAAGCCTAACTCCACAGAGTATTCCAAAATATTCTAGGGCCTAAGCCCATACTAACCAACCTATTATGTGGTTTTATTTTATTACACGAGCAATAATTAGAGCCGGTATGGTATTAATCCGAGAGCTGTATTACCGCAAGAATAACAGTAAGATGTTCCTCTCATTACTATTTGTGAAAATATGTAACATCTTGCAAGATGTATATAATATTAGTATATTAGGGCGTACGACATATATAACTTAACTTGGCCTTTGGTTTTAGATTAAACACGTAGTGACCGTATCTGATCAAAGTCATAAGCAAGTGCTGTATTATTGGTAATAAAAACCCCGTAAATTCCGGTTAACCAGCTACAACAACTGAATCTAAGCTCTGTCCAGAGAATTGCTCTTCCGCTTGGTTCTTTGTGCCGTTTGATATTTTACACATTAGGTACTCTGTTTACGTTTCTGTTTAGCCAAGGTTTGGCCCGTGCATAGACGACAGATCTGCGTAGTGTTTCAAAACAAATATTTGCATTCGCATAATTTCAACCTATAACAGCCATGCTACCCGGAAGACGGCTACAAAGCTAGGGCGTTTTGTCTACAACAGCACCTTATTTCGGGATTACTTGTACTACCCGTAGTGCAAGCTCAAGAAAGAGCAAGATATATTTATATATAGATTATAGATTTAACTGATGTTATTATCTGGCGGGTTAGGTAGGTAAGGTCAATGACCTTCGCGTGTAAAATGATCAGCCTTCAATCATTTGGCATTAAGCACCCTTCTTCTTTTTATGTTTTTGAAGAGAAACGAAAGAAAAATAGTGATGTAGCTTTCAAATGAAGTGCCTTAAAGTGTCAACCGTGATTTGAGCACCAATTCAACCTGCCGCCTGGGCTATGGCGCAGGCACCTAGCTTTAAATCTTATCAACCCTCTATATTAGGATGATTTAAATAATAGTTATCTGAGTGAGCTTACTGATTCGCGCATGTATTTGTACCATTCTCACAAAGCTAATACTGTTTTTAAAATATTGTTACCAAAAACAATAAATATGGGAGGAATTTCACCGGACACCATTAATGAGCATTAGTACAGTAATAACCATCGAGATTACCTTATTACTGCTTCCTGAGTAATTTTTAGCTTTTGATATTTAGAAACAAACTGACCGTTTTTTATATTGTTGGATTTTAACCCATTGATACATGTATGTAAATTATTTCAGCTTATTAACTTAAGGGATTGGATCAGTTTTCCAGAAAATGACCTTTGTCCCCATTCCTTAAAAACGTGCGAGCCTGCGAGGGCTCTGTTGTTAACCTGAAGTTGTCTAGGGAATCTAGGACATTTATATCATTAACGTGTGTTATTCATCTGGATTGATAAACAAAATGGCTTTGTTTCATTTGGACTGATACTCTGAGTAGATGAGTTGCAATGTGAGAGTCATACACATTTTATACATATAGTAATTTGATTACCTCGTTCACGTCTTTCCTGAAGACAATGCAAAGTTAAGGGAATCTAAAGTTAACTTCTTACAATGCACCCTTGCAGGTGGGATACATTGTATCAAACATTTATAATTATATGCAGAGAAGGAACCTTTTAATGTTTTGACCCAAATGGAATTAATCCCATCATTTAAATGATGAATTTTTGGCCTGAGCCAGTCAAGAGTAATGTATTTCTACCTTTTAATGAATGAATAAACTGAAAATGAATGAAAAAATTAACAACTTCAGGCACTAGTGGCCCATTAACTTGCAATCGCAATGACTTGCATCATATGTGGCGCCGGGGCGGCCCGCTGGTTATGGCAAACAAAATTAAATTTTAAAATTTTAGTTCAACGATTAGTATCATGAACTTTATAAAATCGTGACCTTGGCCCTGGCATAGGAATTACACAATTATTTGCTTGATTGAATGAACCGCGTCTAAACCCACTTCTAACCTAATAGATTGGTTTGTTAAAAACGGGGTTCTTGGTGCTTATGGTGATTTCTAATCTTACTGCCCTAAAAGCCAGTTAACCCACTCAATGCCAGAGCGAACTACGCGTTGCTAGCGTAGCTAATAACACGAGAAAAACAGTATGTAGCGAAAAGCGTCTACGAAAGGGAACCCGCCTAGCGGGTCGCTGGCAGTGAGTGTGTTACTTATTTTATCTTTTTAGGGTCTTATAATATTAAGACTTAGGGTCTCCCCGGGAGAATTTAATGTTTATTAGTGAGGTGTGTTTTTGCAGCAAAACGAAAGTGTAAATAATTTCTCAAATGCCTTGCGTAGGCAGAGATTTACATGGAGGTGAATCATTTTTACACATTGAAAAACATGTTAAATAGATACTTGTATCATAATTGCTTTGTAGTAGCAATATTTGGTTAATAAACTCCTGAACTAATTGCTGCGCGCTTGCACAGCAGGCTAATGTATATTGCACGCCTTGCGCAGGCATGTTGTATGATATTAATATACTTAGCTTAAACAGTTTTAGTGTAACTGTAACTACTAAAAACCCAGTAACAACAGTTCCAGAACAATGTCCAACTATTAGCTTTTCGCCCAATGACTAATCATTTTTACTCGCCTTACGCAGGCGGTAATAAAAGGTCTTGGCGTTTGGAGCCCTGTTGATTGTATTATACCAGTGTTATAGTATTTTGCTTCATCTACTAGCTTTTCATGATAATGAAACTCGCACGCCTTGCGCAGGCGACGGGTCTTCAGCTGGCTAAATAATAATATTCACACGCCTTACGCAGGCGGGAAATTTTAAGTATGTTATTTGAATTCTAAAGCATAGCACAGCATAGCTTAACAGCACATATTTTAATAAACTTTCCGGCAATACCCGCTTGCGCAGTGGGTAATTGCTGTAGTATTTAGGGCTTGGCGGATATCCATTATATAAGTTACGTTATGGTGGTAAATTTCTTCACACCTTTCGCAGGTGGGAAATCTTAGAGTATACTAAGCCAACATAATGCACCATTGTACTACTCTGCTTATGCAGCAGGAATGTATGCCTAGTGCAGGCAGCGGCTCCGTAACCACCAGACCTCCCAGCCTCAATTACGTTACTCAGTTTTTTCACAAGAGTTATTTTCATAGCAAAGGGTAAAATAGTGCCCCTCCTGTATGCTGTTATACATATACATATATATACGAAATCCAAATTTTGTATGTATAAAAATACTTATTAACCAAAATTCATAACAACACAAACTGAATAGAGATACCTCAGTTTTACATACAAGAGTTTCACTTTCCAATCCCTTGCTTGAACTAGCAGGCAGCTTTTAACAGCTAAGTATTTATTGTTAGGTACAAAACCTTTAATTGAAAATAAAATTCAAAGGTGCTGACGGTACCGTCACTACCGTGCAACCAAAGTTGGCAATACTTAAGAGAAAACTTTCCAAAGACTATAGACACAAAGATCGAAAAGGGAGGTTTTCGATGTAGGTTTGTTAGTTACCTTTCGCTCTTCAGAGCGGAAATAGAAGCCCAGCGACAGCTGGGCTTCGTCGACTTTAAGGCAGATAGGACCCTAGTTTGGAAGCGACTAGAGTAACTGTTTAATGGTGCCAATACCAAATATGGCATTTCTTTATTTTTGTGATATTTCGATTTCAATGCAAAGGAAAATAATTTTTATTACAGCAGCACAGTACCAGAAAATGTGGAAATGCACGGAAAATATCAGGTCATAGGTATATCTCACTATCATTAACACTGTAATTACTTTAGCCTAAAAATACTAAATGCAAACACACAGTGATTACTTGGCATAAATTACGACGTCATAGAGCGCGTCTGTTTAAGACCTTTGAAATTAGGCAGTTCTATTTTGAAATAGAAACCGTTATAACCTCCCTTTCGGAGGACACTAAAACGGAGGCCTATAAATTGCCATTTTCACTTTTTCAAGGGCCTGTTCCGTGCCTTAAGACGAATCGATTCACGGTAAACAAAATAATATAAAAGTCGCATACTTACGGCGACCGCTGCGCTGCGCTCGCGATGTGAATCGATCACGTGTCAGCTTCTCTAAACACGTTAACGAACCCGAGCTGTCCGTCAAATGTTTTAAATTTAAATTATATTAATAATCGAACGGTAACACCGTTTTAAAAAAAAAATACTTTTAATTAGTACTTACAAAAAATTCTAAGAATTTAAGAATTTCTGAGAATTTTTTGTAGTGAACCGAACGTTCCGACAAACAGAACGCCAATGAACTAAATCCGAGGCCGCACGCCACGGTCGCTGGTGGAGTTGGAGGGGGTTAAAACTGAAATTGGTAAAGTGGAAACATGCCGGTAGATGTCAGCACAATCATGAACCGGAACCGCTCGTCACTGACAAACTGCATCGCTCTCTCAAATATTATAATATAGGCTTCAAATAACGGTACAGAAGCTTAATGCAATATTATGGTACCATCGAGCTGACGCAACCTAATTATGTTTGGGATTTTTAGAATTGTCTCGATGCGTATTAGTTGCCCGTGGTAAGAAAAGTACAGTCAGCGATAAAAGCTTGTACCAAAAATATTTTTTTGTCAAAAACTTATTATTGTTGTAAGTAGTTATAATATTTTATAAAAATTATTTGTTTTTTGTTTACAGGGGCGCCGGTGGGGGTGGCATGTTCGGCGATGTCAATATATCAGCCATATTGGATTCCTTTAGTATAAGTTATGACAAAAGAGTAAGGCCTAACTATGGAGGTTAGTAATACACAGAATCATTTCAACTTAGGGCTTAGTTAACCCCACGACTCAGTATAAAATTGCCTTACAATTGCTTTAATGTGTAAATCGCATTTTATTTTGGGTCGCAGTGGATATGCAAGTTTATTTTACGTGGACAATTTTTGAGGTTAAAATCAAGTAACAAAATGTAACAACTTGAACTTTGCGGAGTACTTTTGCATGATTGACTGTTTGATGTTTTTTATAAACGGTACATCTCTTCTGAATCTAATCGTGTATATTTTGTATCCGTGGAATGTTTTTGTACATAAAGCCAAATTAAAATTAAAACGATCACCGTTACTTATTTATATTATGTCAAACGATGGTCCCGAATATGTTTTTGTTTAAACAATATCCCGAATCAACTTTATTCAAAGAAAAATTATGTAGTACTTACATCAAAATAAAAATAATCTACCGCCCGGGAGCGACCGATGCGCATCTTAAGATGACTAAGTCTGATTTGTTTGAAGTTTCTATGCAATAGCTACATAATAATTATAACATAAATTGAATACTCTTCATCGCACATCTTAAAAATAAAGACAGTCAGCAAATTGCAAACGTAAAGGTACAACAATGGTCGATCCCATTGCTGAAGAGCAATCTTTTCTAGACGACCTTTGAGTAGTGGAACTATTACAACATATTTTCAGAATTGAGGCATTGTTGGTGTTCTAAACTCAATATATGTAATTGATACAAACATGCGAAATAATAACAACAGCTGTTAATAAGCTTACAGAATAAACGCACAAATTTTTACGTACATGTAAGCTACTAGGAGCAAATCCTACAAATATTATAATCGTGAAAGTTTGTTTCGTGAAAGAATTTAATATATATAATATGTTGGGATATTTGTTCCTCCTTCACGCAATAAGAGATGAACTGGGAATGTTGCGTATTGCGATTTAGTACAAGGATATTATATAAAGCGGGTATTGTTGTTTGGAGCAGTTTAATGAGATCCACGAGGGCGATGAGCGGGCAGAGGCTAGTATAATATAAGCCTCAGGCTACGAGAAACAGCATGTAAAATTACGTATCATTACCTACAGGTATGAGAGAAATATTAGCGCTTTAAAAATCTAATAGCCCGAACCGCAACTGTTCACAAAAAAGAACTAAAACGCAAATGTCAAGAGTTTCTTAGTGGTACCTACTGTAAATAAAAGATCTTAGCGGAAACGCTATTTGACGTAAGTAGCGTAGATTCAATAATAAAATATAGTGTCTGAAATGACGACGACGACGAATAGGATAGCCATGTATTTAATATTCAAATGTTAGCCATCCGTGTTCGCAAAGACCTCACCACGTCAACTGTATAAATTCTAGTTATTTCATAGTCGCCTCTCATAGGTATAGAGAATGGTCGATGAGATATTTCCTGTGCTGTTTTCCGGACATCTGAATTAAGATTTCGTTTAAAGGTGATACGTTTTCGTTGCATTTTGGTGTATAATAAATATGAATTGTCACTGCTGCATCTAGAAATAGACACTTTAAAATGCGTTGCCATCTTGTAAGGTGCGTTAGGGCCAGGCTCGGGCGGTGGGAACTACGAAGTATGATCAACAATCAGTAGCAGCGGGCGATGTAACCCAATTAGGTGACGTTCGGATGTCACCTGCAGCAGCATTACTGTCGCGGTGCTGTTGTACCCGCCGCTGTATCTGTTAATTTCCTTGATAAAATTCTAAGGAAATTGACAGATACAGCGCGACAGTAATGCAGCAGCCGTTGACATTCGAAAGTCAACAGCACGCTGCACGCTACAAGCAACATAAAAAGCTGAGTAATTTTTACGTGATTTTAGTGTAGCACCTTTCTGTTTATTTCTGGGATATTCGAAAATAATGTAATACTAGACTATTGTAAATGATTCGATACATTCTGGAAAGTAAATTTGAAATTAATGTCGATATTGTTAAAAACAAACGTAAGCAAAATGGGTAAATAATTGGAAGGGGGGGGGGGATGAATAGGCTGTAAATAAATTATACATTTTCAATAATGTGCTATTAATAGAATCACTTAAGACATACTATAAGGAGATAATATAGGTAAATTACCGACTAAATGAGAGCTCAGCACATATACAACTCGTCTGGCAAATAATCACCATATCATGAGTATGTTGTGTCGTTTTCAGGACCACCCGTGGAAGTGGGGGTCACCATGTACGTGCTCTCCATCAGCTCTCTATCTGAAGTGAAAATGGTATCTTCCTTTAAAAACAGTATATGTAAAAGACAGCGCATATATAGCAAGATATGTCCCTTAGTACAATCACCAGCATTATACCGTTCATCGTAGCACCCGTGTCCACGGTTCGATCAAATAGAGTAGGCGTGACGCGCGCGCGCGTAGCTCAGTCGCGCTGCCGCGGCCCGCGTCTGCTCGTAGCGTCCGCGCCGCGCCCCCTCTGCTCCGCCCGCCCGCAGGCGATGGGGAACGTCACCATCCTCTGGTTTGGTTTTCACGGCGCAAGGCGCGCGCGCACTCACGATTGGGCTTGATTGCAGGTCCGCCAGTGGAGGTGGGCGTCACCATGTATGTGCTCTCTATCAGCTCCGTCTCCGAAGTGCTCATGGTACTCGCCCCTGTCAGCTCACGCTTGACTCGGTCGCTCCGGCGCCGCGGCGCGCGCCTGCCGCGGCGACCGAGCAGCCCCAGACACGAGGCTGCGAGCATGTCCGCGTTTGGTGGAGCAGATCGCCCTTTGTCCGCCAACTTGCTTTCTTATTATGTTGTTTCTCGTTAAAACACCAAAATGGTAACTTGAAACACTATACGTCAAGGGCATCATAATAAGAAAAGCAATTCGTTATAACCTTGAAAGATTATCCAGTTGTGTGTCCAGCAGTACTCGTAACTCCAAAGTTGCTGCTACTAGTGATAATAAAATAATGGCATCTGATGATATTTGAACGACAAGTCATTTTATAGATGTTATTGTTAAACGCAACGTTAAAAACTTGTTGAGAAAAAAATACAAGTTTCATAAATCAACTGTTGTCATTACTTTTGTTGTCTCGAGGTACCTAATCCTATCGTTCACAATGGAATAATATTAAAATGTGTATAATGAAGATGTCGCGGTATTCGAACAGCGTATAGTCAGCATATATCATGGTTTATAACAGTTTTCTATTATTATGTTCTTGTTTGTAATGTCCGAATATTTTACATTTCATGCTCTATGGATTTGCGACGACTGTGCAATTCTTGTCGTGACTCATTTTGTAGTTTGTTGTGTTTGTACGTCTATGTGTATCTACTGAACATTACCAGTATTCGTACCTTTTTGGTCTTCAGTAAATTGGAACACCGACTGCATCTCGCTCGTATACTTCATAGCCAACAGAAGGAAAATCTTATGAAGTAGGCGTTATCACCTAGCTAGCTAATACAATGCCCGCTTGCGCTGCACGGCACGCGGTCGCGCGGAGCGAAGTCGGCTTTCCAATGAGTCAAGCTGAATGAGCCCGATAGGCGTGATTGGGTAAAAGACCCGAAGTGGAAACCAAATCAAGGTTGGGAAGGTCACTATGAGACGTGACCCATGGCCCAGGGAGGGAGGTTGCCTGAATAAAAAGTCGCGTTTCAGCGATTGGTGCTCATTAACGAACGTTGAAAATGTTTTCTACCTTGTCAAAATTAATCGTGGCAAGTTGTATTCGTGCCGGCTTGTTAGCTTCTGAGAGAGGTCTGCCTATATCGAGCCGTGGGTGCCCGCCTGCGCTGCCACCCACTCAACTCGTCCTTCCTCCACCTAGCGCACCCACCTACCTGTTCATTCTTAGACTTCACACCATTAATGCCTATAGGCTTCATGTCACTGATACACTCTGTCTGTGCACACCTTTATTTTATGTTTAAGCTTTTCGCTAAATTTTGTCTTTTCAATGTAGTATTGTGTCTTTACCGAAACTCAATAGAAACTGACGCTATCTGGAGCTTAAGAACCAAGTTCCGGACTTGTTGTTACTTACTTTGTTCTTAGTCTGCCGAACACGACTCTCGCAGTGTCTACTCATCACTGTAAGATGAAGTTGTTTTCAAAACAAGCATGCCGGTGTTAGATGTTGATGTAATTATAGTATTTATTTAAAAAAATCATTTGAAATCTATTGAATTAACATAGCTCCTACCATATATTTAAAAAAAAATTGGAGATCGATTAAATGAAGCAAAAGATGTAGGAACTATGTATTAAAACTGTTAATATCCATATTATATTTTTTTCATTTGATTCATCCCGTAATCTCATGTTTCCATTCGCTGTTTAATAATTAAGAAGATAACAATTTACATTGATTGTTTGTTTTGTGCTTTCAACAGGACTTCACATTGGATTTTTACTTCAGACAGTTTTGGACAGATCCACGACTGGCGTATAAAAAACGACCTGGAGTGGAGACGTTATCAGTGGGATCCGAGTTCATAAAAAACATATGGGTTCCAGACACATTCTTTGTAAATGAAAAGCAGTCATATTTCCACATAGCAACCACTAGCAACGAATTCATAAGAATCCATCATTCAGGCTCTATTACTAGAAGTATCAGGTAACATGAATATCAACGTATATTCAATAAAATAATACACATGAAGCGCCACAAATGACATTCTATAGGTAACATAAAAACGTCACGACATATTTTATTGGCCTTTCAGATTAACTATCACAGCATCATGTCCTATGCATCTACAATATTTTCCTATGGACAGACAACTGTGTCACATAGAAATTGAGAGTTGTAAGTATCTTGACATCTTTAAAACATTACATTTTATTAAGTCACTGAGTGTGCCAAATGCCAAAAAGTGTGCCTTAATACTTGCAAAAATAGTTCCTTGAAATATGTGTTATTTATATATGTACTTTCTAAAATGTTATATAACTTATCATATAACAGCGTATAAATGAAATCACGCTTTTCAATGAGTGTTTTGCATTATTTGTCTGTCATTAACGGTTTACGCTGATAATATAAACGGGGACGTTATATTTACAAACAAAGACACTAAAAGAGCGAGGCCTACCGTATTTAATCACCGATGATAGAAAAATAATTAATTACATTTTAAAACTGTGTTTAATTGTGCTCACCAAAAGCAATCCATTAATTTGAGCCTGCCACAATGCAAATGTATCACTAGGCTTACCGATATTGTGTCGTGATCACTTTCTTGTATCACAGATGCTACACAGAGTACCCTGTGAGCACAAGCGTTACCTTCAACACGTGCCGTGATTTCCCTCGTGTTCTCATATACGTTGGAATGTCTCCTTCTCGCATACAGCACCCGCAGAAGGCAGACTCGTAAATACTAGTAAGCCTTTGTTCTCACGAGCATAATGCGAAAAATGATACTGAGACATCGACGCTGAGATAGCTGCGGGCCTAAGGAGGCGGGGACGGTGGCGCCTCGGAGTCTGCATGAGCGCCATAGACGAGCGCCGGCCGGGAGCGCCGCTCGCGGCGCCGGCGACGCCCGGCACACCGCGTGCGCTCATCGCCCTGCACTCGCACCCCGCACCCCGCACTCACTGACTGATCAACTGATCGCACCTGCATGACTTTTTATTTTAAGCTTAAAATAATTCTTAATTTCATACTGTTTGTGTCCGCTTTTTGTCTTGTTGTCTATTATTATTTATATACATAGCACATATCATAACGTTTTGATTTTATTCCAGTCCTTTTTCATCAATTACGTAGAATTAGTAGAATGTACCTATATTTTTCTATCATCCACGTCGAGTCGACCCGACAATTATACATTTTTATATGGTAACTCGGGTCTGCTCGTTTGCGCCTCGCCATTTACGGCCGTGAGTCTCATCTCCGACATCGTTGCGGTCTCGCGGGTGAGGGAACCGCAATGCTGCCGCAGCGTAAGTGATAGCGTTTTGTGTGTTTGACATGTCTCCGGAGTCGGATACACTATGAGAGACATTCGATACCATTGGAAAGACGGACATTCTAGCGTCGGAATGAGCAACGAGGTGCAACTGCCCCAATTCCGAGTGCTCGGGCACCGACAGCGCGCAACAGTTGTGACGCTGACGACAGGTAACATCACACACCCGCTATCCCATGCACTGTTTGTTCATCGCTCCGCCACCGCCCCGTCTCCCTCAGCCCGTGTGCAGACGATCGATACCGCGACACTAGCACACACGCTAACATGACACGACTACCGCACGACGAGACCGCGACTATCCGAGCTCGTGACTCCCCCGCTCTTACCCCGACCGTATGACGGCTCGAGCTCAAAACCCATTGCGATGGGCCTGGGGTTATTTCATGTATGTGTCCGCTGCGCACAGTCGGCTACACCATGCGGGACATCCGATACAAATGGAACGAGGGCCCCAACTCGGTGGGCGTGTCGAGTGAAGTGTCGCTGCCGCAGTTCAAGGTCCTCGGCCATCGCCAGCGAGCCATGGAGATCTCCCTCACCACAGGTATTGCGGGGGAATTAACCCATAAATAACAAGTGAAAAAACCACTATCTTTAACACTGGACAAAAACAGTCACGATTCTTTTCACGTCCTGCTTTTGTATCATTGCACAAAAAACACGATAGAGTGGTGTGATTATACTAGTACCTATTAATGTAATTAACACTCGTATACTGTCTATTAAAATCACATTAAACACACAATTCGTTTAAAGGTTTACTTTCTAAAAAGACCGATTTTATTGAAATTTCTGATACTTATATTAATCATCAATTAATTGTTTATACATATCTACCTTACTCCTACAGGATTAATATAATGTATATTTTAATACTTTCTACAGGAAATTATTCTCGGTTGGCATGCGAGATACAATTTGTTCGATCCATGGGATACTACCTAATCCAGATATACATTCCATCTGGATTGATCGTGATAATCTCGTGGGTGTCGTTCTGGTTGAACCGCAACGCCACGCCGGCGCGCGTGTCGCTCGGCGTCACCACCGTGCTTACCATGACCACGCTAATGTCCTCCACCAACGCGGCGCTGCCTAAGATCTCCTACGTCAAGTCCATCGACGTTTACCTCGGCACTTGTTTCGTCATGGTTTTCGCCAGTTTATTAGGTACAGTTTGATTAGCTCTTAGTTATCACATTTGCACAAAAGAGCGAGTGAGTATATGTATAACTATTGTTGTTCACAAAAAAGTTAAACACGTGCTCTTAAAGTTCAAATTTGTGGGGTTAGCACGATTGGTTTGCGGCTCAAACTCGCGGCAAATATAAGTTTAATAATTTTGATAATGATATTGCGAGGAAGACGACCTTGAGATCTAGCTGACAGTTGTGCTAACTTTTCTTAAAGCATATATATATAAAAGCCATTGCGACTTTTTCCAAATGAATGATTCTGTAACTAGTACATATGCAATGTATGTAAGTATAGTACATATGCAATGCATTTATCAAGCGAGGCGAATTTTGCGATATTGTAATTTATGTATTATCAATGTTTATGAAACCATGTTTAATACGCTTAGACTGAAGCACTTATCTTTATTTTCAGAATACGCTACAGTAGGATATATGGCAAAGAGAATACAAATGAGAAAGCAAAGATTCGTAGCCATACAGAAAATAGCGTCCGAAAAGAAACTGCCTGTTGATTGCCCTCCAGTTGGTGATCCACATACTCTCTCAAAAATGGGGACGTTAGGGAGGTGTCCTCCAGGAAGAGCTTCGGTAAGCTGTTCGGTAATATGACTTACTCATTAGTAACTCGTATACAGACATGGGAGTGTTTTTATTCTTTAATTTAATTACCATTACACTTTCCAGGAAGTAAGATTCAAAGTGCACGATCCGAAAGCACATTCAAAAGGCGGAACGTTAGAGAACACTATAAACGGGGGCCGGAGCGGAGCCGAAGAGGAAAACCCAGGGCCACCGCCGCACATACTCCACCCCGGCAAGGTATGTTATATTAAATTTTTTTTTTTTTTTTTCTACACGTCTCAGTAATTTTAACATTCTAGAATAAGGCCTTGCATAAACTACGCGAACGAATATATATAAATATACCTACATATATAATATTTCTGTGTCAATCCATGCTTGTCTTGTAGTCATGTGCTACGCGAACATTAACCGTCAATACCTTATTATTATGTAATAACACACCAATGCTTGCGAATCTTTTTTATATCTAAAGTGTAGGTTATATTTATTTGACGTGTATTTAAAATAGCTGTGTCTCGTTTCCAGGATATAAGCAAACTCCTGGGCATGACGCCCTCGGACATCGACAAGTACTCGCGCATCGTGTTTCCGGTGTGCTTCGTTTGCTTCAACCTCATGTATTGGATCATCTATCTGCACGTCTCCGACGTCGTGGCTGACGATTTGGTTCTTCTGGAAGAGGATAAATAGAGGGGACGATGTCTTTTATCCACTTATTTTTCCACTTTAATCGCATACAATAATAATTTGAAACGAACCGCACTAATTTTCGAAATAAGTTTGAAGAAAAATAGAACTAGCTGTATTATTCGTTACGACTTAGTAACAAAGTTAGCTTACGATGTGTTGTAGAACTCATCGATGATATAATTTAATCCAAAAAAAGAATTTGTAGATATAACAGCACTATCTAGTACCTAATTAATTAAATTTAATAATGTAATGAAAATGTAAATAACGTGTCGAGGATATGTAAAATATGGACGTCTTAATGTAAGATAATAAATCTCTTTTCTTGGAGTCTGAAGTAGTAACTAAACGACTGAACATTTTAGATAACATGGACAAGACGTGTTTTAGTTTCCGTAGTGACAGAGGGCGTCGCAGTGAGTGCGAGGCGGCGCGCAAGCGTCGGCGCGGGAATTGCCGGGCTGCCAGTTCGATTGTGAGACAGTTTCCTGGTGGTCAAACTGTAAATACTAGCTTGCCGTATGAGTAGGTGTTTATTATAAGGCTTTAGAAATAAATATATTTACTAAACGAACCCAGTAATTCAATCATCTGGACATTTTTGGAACACAATGTTGGTTCCACATTTTCCAATTTTCTTATTAAGATTTTGACACAGTGCAATTTTTCGAAGTAATTGGAAAAAGTTCCTAAACTATTGAGTAGCAAATGGTTGTATGAAATAAAATTAAATCGTTAAATTAAAGTTTCAAATTATTATTATTTCTGTGGTAAAATGAGTGGAGTACAAAATAATGTATGATTAAATCTGATGCTCAAATTTCTCCGCTTGAACATATTAATTACTTAGTTGTTGTAGTTTTGTAGGTATGTTAAAAACTTAGTTGTTCGTTTATTCTTTGCTATTTTCTACATTGTTGTGATAATAATATTAGATGTTTTCTGTTGGAATGTAGTGCAAACCTATCCAATTCTATCCATTAAATATATTTTGTTTCATTTTAATACAAATTTGTAGCTAGGTGTTGTAATTTATATATGATAAATGTTTCAAATCAGCAATAATTTAAGCTTCTCATTGAAAATGCACGTCGATTTTATGACACTGGAACCCATTATAATTACAAGCCGACATATCTAGTTACCAATTGGATACATTATTACAAAAAGCAAAAAAAAAACTTACCTATATTGAAAATAAATTAAACCATGTCAAAAGTCGACTGCACTTGCGAACGACTAACACCGTTAAACGAAGATACAGGTAATTCATAATTTGCTTGCAGTAATATTATATGATCATAATTAGTTTTGTCACGATAGTTTGGCTCCATCAGCGGTGTGCATGCGCGACGTTAGTAAAGTTATTGTTGACCCTTCTGATAACTCCAGCATGCGTACTCAACCTACCTCTGCGCCTTTCACTTTGTTTCAGTCATGGTATGTTTACCTTTAAATATTAATTAGGCGAAACATTTATTTCGTTGAAGGAATTGTTGAGATTATAATATGAATGAATAAGATTAATATACTATAACACGTTAATTTTTATATTTACATTGAAATATTTTATAGTCTAGAACCGTGAGACGATTGTTTTTTATCGCAACTATTTATAAAATAGTGAAAAGAGTTTTGCACTAAGGGATGTTGAAAGAGTGTTGTTGCCCGAGTAATTTATCAATAAGTAATTCATCGCTAGTTTCAACCCAAACAGTAAAGTTATTACATCACTAAACAACGTCAGTCAAGTATCGATTACATAATAGATAAACATATACTTCTATATCAACCATCCCATAAAAAATATGTCTAAAGATCTTTTGTAAGCAGCGTATTATTTTCCAACTATTTATTCGCTTCCTAGCATGCCAAGCCTACGTGCGCTTAGTTAGTATGTCATTCAATGTTTTTAGGTTATTTTAATTAAACGGTAAGAACTTAGTTTTGAACGTATCTTAGTTTCATCGAACTACTCCCATAATTAATTGCATAATTTTTGTTTAAAAAAAAATTACGCAAGTTTTACTTACCAATTTTTACATTTTTATTTATCAAATTATTACCTCCATAGAATAGGCGCACAGTAGTCTATGCAATGCTTTCCCTAATTAGTTGGAATTAGTGTAATATTTAGCTTGTACCTCTCGCTAGAAGTAAGCTCTCGTAGCTGGAAGCATTAGGTTGAGCATTAGAACCGTTGGTGGCGGGGAAGCCGATTCGTGATCGCAGCGGGTCTGGCACGTCATGGCTTACTGCCACAACGTGCTCCGCGTTACAAAGCAACGAGCGACTTCCCCCCAACAACGTTCGCCGGTACCCTCGAATATCTGACAAGCAGGGCTCCTGTCATCAGCTGCGAATTCGCGAGATCGTGTTACTCTTAGCGGGTTCCATAAGAACGAATATTTAATTTATATAGCTTTTTAACTTTTACAACTACCTAAATTAAAGCTCTAACACCATATAAAGCAAACAACTGCCGTGTGATCGAAAACAAATAGTTTTTTTTTTTTGAGTTAAATTGTTTTTCGATTTAACTAATTAATTATACACACATTTATATTAAAAGGAACCCATTAAAATACATTCTTCGAGTGTGCTATAATTTTAGTATTCAGATGCTATTGTCACTTGATTGTTCAATACGTTGTGGCGATGTTTGTCAGCGACCCGTCTGCCGTGGGGGTCGTGTCGCTCGCCGAGCTCACAGATCCGTAGAGACGTGGTGCCCAAAATTTAAACAAAATCAGAAAGTTTTAGAAACAGGAAGTAGCATTATAAATTTTAGATGTCTACTAATTAATATTGTACTAAATAAGTACGTTTTAGATTAACTTTACTTATATTACTTGAAGTATACCAGGCACTCTGATAATAACGGCACCTCTTAAACTGTATACTCACTTTTTATTTAATTGCAAACCGTTACTACATTCTAAATTATAATACTTACAGATAATTGATAGATTAAGATTTAGGTTCGCTGGTAGACGTTTGAGAGTAGGTACTACGGCGTAGCCTCTGCTTCGTCTCTCCGAAACGAAATTCTAAAATATTTGTCTAGTGATTAGATATAAGTACGAGACAAATAGTTATAAGGAAATGTATCTTAGATATTATTATATACATAAATACTTATATTATATACAACAGTCACATCCACGTTAACGTCACAAATAAGGTAAATAATATTAACGTAACTCGATGGCAGCCGTCCGTCGCCGTAGTCGGCGGAGGTTCCGGCAACTGACAGCCGGTTGTTGACTAGGTGCGATATAGACGATGCAGACAAGGCAAGGGCGGCCCGCGGACGCGCGAGAGGTGCCATGGCGCGCGGTGACGCCCCGCGGGCCTACATTATCCCGACAAGTAGCCACCTGTCCTGTATTTGTATATTCTATCGAACAGAAAATTGTATCGAAGTTCTAAAACAATAATCCACCAAAGAGTACTTGCCTAAACGTAAAAAATATACCTACTGTGCAATATGCTAGTCAAGTCAGTCGGAGAGTAATAAGTAGGTAAACCAACGGATGATATTTTAGCATTATCACCACGTCGTATGTAGGTAATATGAATTGCTCAGAAAATAAATAGGAACACTTTGCCTCATGTATTTACTAAATGAAGTGTATAATATAACTCCGTGTATAAAACTAAAACATAGATAACCTAAGCTCATTAAAAAGTATATTTTGATGTTATTAACAGATTTTTTGAGATTGTTCATTTGTCTACGTATTTGGAAATATATATTTACTGCATAGATTTCACTTAGGATACCTACGTTCATTTGGGGAGTGACTGCTTAAATGATATTTGTTTTTTGACTAATATGTTATATTTATAAGTTTTGTGTTATATCATTTTTCTAATAAGTAAAAGAACGCTAGGTAATTAACGTGTACAGTCTGCCCGAGAGGATAGTTTATGTGCTCAATACGTGACGCTAGTCAAGTCAATTTTTTTAGGCTATTGAACGAATAAACTATTGGCGAACGCGACAGGAGAGGGGCGACAATAACAAAGGTATAACTCCTCAAGTACCAGAAGTACAAATGTTCGTGCTACAGTCAGCCCCCGAACCGTGCCGAGTACTTTCGAGCCACGACGTGGTGCGCCAAGTCTGAAGTGCCCAGCTAGCATGGTTTCGTGTCTGACTGTATGAGTCTGATTTAACGTTTCGTTGACAAGCTGATTTTATTACGTACGCTTCAAAAGATATATCAATATTTTCTAAACGATATTATAAAAATTTAAGCGATTACTTGATACTTTAAAGTAATTTTATATCAGTTTTGATGGAAATTACAATAAATTGAATAATAGAATCACTTAATAGTAAAAATGATTTTAGAAAATAATAGACATCGAGGAAAAATATGAAAAATTGTTCGGAAGACCTTTGCAGGTTTGCTTGTACGTTTTTCGTGACGAGAAATATAGCTCCGATACTGATCGCATTGATTATACTCCTGGAATGAGTTCGTTTCAATAGGCATGCCGCTAATGATTCCTTTGCCTTTAGCCTCGGAAACCGTATACGATCACAACGAGGCTAAGATGGCGAATGAAACACATTTGTTATTCCATGGCGAGTACCTACACTGCATAATGTAAAAAAATATGTTTACGCTTTTTGGAAGCTTTCAATGAAGGTAGTACCTTACCTACCTATATTTTACATGTGATAAATTTAAATCCAGTAATCAATTATATCTATGAATCCTGATTAGGTATATGAATCCACTTCCAATTGCTGTTTATTTTTTTGCCCGTTTGCAGTGCGGTACATTACACATCAACTAAATAGGTTCTGTATTATTCGGACCCATGATTTGACCCTGCAAGTAATAAAGCAATAAATAATTTCGGCACCCCTAGGACACATCGGCGCGGCGAAGCCATGACGAAATTGATTAATTTTAAAGAGACTTAGTAGTCTATATATTTCTCGCGCGACAAGCTATCGCGGCGCACATGCGTTAGGGGTACAGGTGTATTAAGGGCGACTGAATTGATAGTAGTATTTAGTCTCCATTGCAACATAAATTCTAAAGAAGTTTACAATAGCAATAATTACCAGTACAGTTCAACCTGTAGATTTCGTGTCTTATAAAAACATACAAAATAGTATGTAATTATGTTTCGTAAGAACACAATAACGACATTTTCGTATAGGGTAGATACGTAAGTATAAATTTAGCAATCGTCTTTAAAATACGTTCGACGCGCGACGGATCTCACAAACTAATTTAAACCAAGTCACTAACAATACTTTCACTTTAAACCTTAGATATAATACCCTCTGCACAATTTTTATAATAATAAATTATAATTTGGTTGCAATTAAGAACCACACGAATTGTAGTTTATTTAGAAATTATCACTTAACATCAGCGTTCACTTAAGAGGTAACCTATTAATTTCATTCAAATGCGTACATAATATAAAAGTTATATTACATATTCCGTATTTCCCACGATTTTTAATACTTAGCACGTTTCGGTATGAGCTGCGTACTGCCGCAGCCGCTCTTCTCCATTCCATTACAAAAAGTGCATAATACTTGTGTAACCTAAACAAATTAAACCCACTTAAATTCGTATAATAAAAATAACAACGTCACAAATTAATAACCTAGAAGGTCGTTATTAGAACATACATGACATCTCGCATAAATACATAATAAAATAACAATAATTAATCAAAAAGTTAGCAGTGTCCCATTGACTCATTAACACCAAGCAACATACAAAGTAGTTGTTAAAAGAAATATATACATACATAGGTACGTATATATATTATAGCGATAAACTATGACTGTAGATTGAAATGTAGTGTTTAATTACAACGATGCTGTAATAAGGATATAAATTCTAAATCAATAATGAAACTATAGAATGAAAACAAAGTGCTTACCGTAAACATAATAAATAATGTTGATAAACAATGGTGACGTGCATTCAGTCTGATGCCGCCGGCTTGAATCCCGGTCACCGGGGGTTTTATACTCAGGCTCTACGGTGCTTCTGCGGTGGCAGACATTTTGCAGAATCATATGGTAGACTATGGGTACAGACTATAGATTAAATGGACCAGTTGTGCCTACAGATATTAACCTGGATGATTTTATATACCTAACCTATGTGCTCCACTATTGTTCTGCAAAATTTCCAGCTGTATTGATTGTTGTAGTAAAATCCCTCGTTGATTGAATCATTGCGCCCGCGCGCCCGCGAAAGTCGCGTCGCAATAGCCCGTGAACGACTAATCCATGTGTACGCTTTATAAACGTGTCGAGTAGTCACTAAGTTGTTTTGTAATCTACACCTGTCCCAGTAAATTGCATTGGTTTCCAATCGGATAGATGCTGACTACACGAAATGGGAATGTAAACTTATCAAAATAAAGAAAGTCGTGAAATCAGTTTTGTATTTAAAATATTTATTATTACCGACACCATAGTATTTATGTATACTTATGAACGATAAATATTATGTAAAATAATAAAGAAAAATAAATCATTTTTCAAACATGTGTTTTGATTTTGCCTACATACTTAGTAGTTGTCGTCAATAGAACTTGCAATCTCGTAATCAAATACTCGTAACGTAAAGAAATATGACAGATTTTGTTAGCGTTTGACACACTAACCTAACATTTTTACGAAGGAATATTATTAATGAATATATAATCCCTGAAATATTAATAATTAACATTTAATTCAACTAAAAATTTATATAAATAAAATATTTCAGTGTATGTATAAACTATAGACTGTTGATAAGGTCATGGTTGTCCTTTTAAAGAGCGAGATTACGAAGTAATGAAGGTAAAATTGTTTGTTTACATTATTTAAAAGGTCTATTGACGACCACTTTACCTATTAGCTAGTCTCAAAGCAAGTCGTATGCTACCTGCTATACGGCCACATCTCAAAATGTATGGTTATTGGAGATGAGACCTTAATTTAAAAAAAAGTATCCTTTTAAAATTTTGGTGTCCAAGTGGCCGTTTACCAGGCAGCATGCGATTGTAACCTATAGAGTTGTCACATGCGTGTGCCATGAGGGACAGAACATACGCAATGCGACGAACTTAAAAACACCTTTTAATATGTATAGATATGTGCATCATATGTTTGATATGGTTCCTGTTGAGGCTTAGTGGCGCTCAATAAATTTCTACAATTTTTTGTCGGACTGTACTTCGGTAAGTAGTTGTAGTAGTAAAGCACTTTATTGTACAAAAAAGAAACATAAAACAGGAAAAAACACATCATTAGTACAAATGCGAACTTATCCCTTTCAGGGATTCCTTCCAGTTAACCTTTGAGCAATTGAATGACATTAGACGAAGGAGCAACACGACAATATTTCATACGAATATATTTCTAAGCATATGCATTTCAGCAAATTTGTTGAACAATAAGCACTTGTACATACCTATAAATACCGTCCGCCTCATGTCTACAGGGCAAGTAGTTTCCAGCATTGATTTAGGTATTACATCTTTCAACGCATTTCGAAACCAGAGACGAATTTAGTTTGTGTTGCGACACGCTACTGTAAAGTATCCCATGGAGTTAGTCACATCTAATAATGGATCAGTAATGCCATCTTACGTTTGTTTCCAAAGATCATCTTGAACAACCACTGCCATTCTACCGTATAGTGCTCCCGACTTTCCCTAGCAGCCAACACCGACCAATTGTCCCCTAACAAAAACAACACTGCTTTCTTTCATTCTTCGGCACAACCGACTTCCAGGAGAGTTTAAACTAGCAAAGGTGGTTGCAGTGCTAAAGCCGGGAAAACCAAAAAATCTATCCGAGAGCTATCGACCAATCGCACTTCATAGCTGCACTCTGAAACTCCTTGAACGTGCTCTTTGGCCAGAATAGAACCATTCATAGAGGCTGTCACCCCTCCTGAACAAGCTTGATTCCGACCTGGAAGAAGTTGCACGGATCAAGTTTTAGCCCTTACGACTCACATCGAAGGTGGATCAGAAGGATCAGAAAGCGCTCAAGTCTAGTCTGCTTATGACACAGTGTGGAAACAAGGCCTCATAAGTAAGATGCTTAACGTTATTCCAAACAGAGGGGTGGCGAATCTCATTAATAGCATGTTAAGTGAACGGTTGAGGTTTTCTTTTGTGATTCCAGAAGTTGAATAATGGACTGCCACGGGGATCAGTGTTGGCACCAAAGCTTATTAATCTTTACATCTACGACCTACCATCAACGGAAGCTAATAAATTTATCTACGCACTGGTCTCACAAAGCAAATCCTATTCTTCTGGGAAAAAACCCTTAAAGCGGATCTAGACAGGCTGGCAGATTATTTTAAGTTTTGGCGACTAATTCCTAGCGTAAGCAAGACGGAGGTAACATGTTTCCATCTGAACAACCAAATGGCTAACTACCAACCTACGGTTTATTTCATCGGCGAAAAGCTACGATATTAGCAATGCCCTAAATACCTTGGAGTCACCCTTGATAGACCACTCACGTACAGGGAGCATTTCACCAAACTCTCACACAAGCTACAAACATCTACACATGTAAACACTCATTTTACGAGCTTCTCCCTCTTTCTTCTACTACTTACCTACTCACCGACTTACATAATTTACCTACTTACTTAACTTTTTTCATCAGCTCACTTCCTGCTAAAAAACTTTCTATCTTCTTATATAAATATTTTCTATTTTCTTATGGGTTTGAATTTTGAATTTTCTTTAATTTCCCTAAGTTTAGCTTAAGGAAAGGTCATATTGCCCCAAGCCCCAGGATTTTCCCTTCCAGGGCGACCCCGGTAGTGTAACGATGCGTGACGGAGCGTTACACTATCAACCTTCATACTATTTCTGGCACTTTACAAAACTTCGATCAGTAAACATCAACATTTTCCTAGTCTTCTGTGGTTATTTTATAATTCTTCATATACTTCATAAACTTAATTGTAACTGTGATCTAAATTGTTAAAACAATAAGAATATAAGTGCAATGTGTATTGTGCACGACCTCTTGTAACCAGCGCACCTCTAGACTTCTGGATGTAGGTAGTCTAGAGGTGCGCCGGTTATATGAGCACATTAATTGTAAGTTTTATAATAATTAAGTAATCTACGAAAGTGTTTTATATAACTGCCACGGAGGGCTAACCTCTTGGCTGTATTGTGACAGGTGCCTTTCTATCACCATTAATAAACATCTACGTATCGTCGTCCTGGAACCTAAGTTTAATTTACAACACCGTTGAGTATGTCTCCATCCATCTTCCCATCACAAAAACAATTCACGCTTCTGAGCAGGTGCTGCCCCCTACACTACACGCTGGCTCTATTTCGCATATTAGGGTCTGCCATCTAGTGGCTTAAATTAAAAAATGGAAACTTGAATTAAGTACGCTACGCGCCAATGAACATGGGGCTTCTGTGCTGCTTTCTACAGTTTACGCCCATTTCCTACACTTCCTCGAAGGCACTTTTAATTTAGTGATTCAACTTTTTATTATCCTTTGTTGTCATGGTTACTTTCCCCTGGGCAGCTCTTAAAACAAATTATGGTAAAACATGCATTTTGTGGTAGTTACAAGACACTTAAATAGTCAGCCATTACTAAGCAATAAGCAAGTACTCTCTTTAACAAATGTGTCACTATAATTGTCCCCTGAACAACACAACGGTGTCGAATAACGACAAGAAAAAGTTGATCCACTACTTAGTATTCCAGCAAGCGCCCTCTAGGACTAATTAGGAAAACATGTAATATTACCATATATTTAATATGCATGATATTTGTAGTACTTATGTACAAGTTTAATTTAATAAAAAGATAGACAGTCTCGTAAATTAGTGCAATATATTGTAACCAATAATTGGCAAATTAGTAGATAAATGGCGCTATTAGAGCGTTACCGTATGGCTATGTGCGGCCATCTACGGGTACTTCAGGTGCCAATTTCGTGGCACTATTACTTGTTTTATATTACTTTTTTTCCTACTAGCTGTGCCCGCGGCTCCGCCCGCGTGGAATTCGGTCTGTGTCAGTAAGCTGCTAATTCACCCCTAATTTATCTCACTCTCCCCTGGAGGCGGAACTTAAAGTAAAGTTGACAGATGGATACGCTAGAGGAATGTAGTCCAGATAAAATATTTTACAATTAAATAGGTACCACTAAATTACACTACACTCCAACTTTCGCCCTTATTCAAAATTAATTGTTTCAGCGGTTTAAGCGTGAAGGGGAATTAAAAAAAAAGTATTTTTTTCATATTTTTTGGGTTTAAACTTCGGAATGGTATCATTTCGATATCATAAATGAATTCGGCATCCCTGATTTATTCGAAAACGATACCAAACTTGGCCTAGTAGCTTAAATGATATAGATATCAAGATAAAGTTGACACCCCCCCCCCTCTACATATTTACATCACAAATCTCGGTGGCTTGGTGAAATATTTTGTTCACGCAACGCCGTATTTTAGGACCTGCATTTTCGACTAAATCGAGTGTAGCGACTACCCCCCTTTTAGGGGTTAAATTATGATAGCATATAACCTGGCCGGAGATTTGCTCGACAGATTAGTAAAGTTTGCATCAAAATCCGTTCAGCCGTTTTCACGTGAGGCGCGGTTAAATAAACAGATAAACAGACAAACAGACAAAAATTCTTAAAACTGTTGGAACGTGTTCTGTTATCGATTCTAAGTATCCCCAGCCACATTTTTTCGAATATCTTCCATGTTACAGACTTTCGACCTTCTTCCGCTTTATTATATATGTAATAGATTTATTTAGGAAATGCTAATTTAAAAACATAACCTAACAAAAACAAAAAAAATATACAAAAAGAAATTCCCTAAAATTTGCACCCCAAGACAAACTTTCATCCCCTTTTCAACTCCCTGAGGGGTTAAATTTCCAAAAACGTCGAATTTTTTTTTTGTAATCGTCTATTATACCTTTCTAAGAAGTTTCAAAGCATTTGTAATGGATTCAAACTTTTAACCCCGTTAGGGGACGAATTCTTGAAAACGCTGAAATCACTTTTCATGTATTATAATAATATGACCATATACAAAGATTCAAGTAATGCACACGAAAAAAAAATTTGATCTCCATACACACTTTCAACCTCTTTTTTACCTGCTTAGGAGATGAATTTTCAAAAACGCTGAAATTAGTAATATATCTTTTTACGAAGTTTCAAATTTCTAGCTTAAAATAAATCTTGAACCCCATACAAACTTTCATCCCCTTTTTAACCCCCTTGGGGTAAAATTCCTCTAATTTTTATAGTCTACAACATGGCCGTGGATTTTTTTGACAGATTAGTAAAGTTTGTATCAAAGTCCGTTTAGCCGTTTTCATTTGATGCGCGGTCAAATAAACAGACAAACAGATAAACAAACAAAAATTCTAAAAATTATTGGAACGTGTTCTGTTATCGATTCTAAGTATCCCAAGCCAATATTTTTTTGAATATCTTCCATGTACAGACTTTCGACCCTCTTCCGCTTTATTATATGTATCGATTGTATGTTACATAGTATTCCTTTGTCTAGATAATGTGTCAAAAAGAGATGTATACTTATATGTTTGTTATTCCTCATTTGTGTAGGGTGTCACAAGTTTGATAATTTGCTAGGGATGTAACTGTGTCGACTTTATATATCGATAAATTATGCATAAGTTTATGTGTCGTGTAAAAAAATAATCACGAAATTGGCAAATTAATAATAGTCTGGCTAATGAAAGTTGAACCTGAAAAAACGCGGTAATATCAAAAAATCTGTAGCAGACGGCTCGTTGAATACAAGGATTGCATAACTTTTATACTTTATATAATTTTCATATTCTAGAAATCATAAAAAGTATAATAATTATGCAATCTTTGTAATCAAAGAGCCGCCTGGCATGAGGATTTATGCATGTACCTAATATAGCTTTTATCTCATTTGCAGTCTACCACTCAGAATCGTCTAACTATACCTCTCGTTTTTTTATCATTAGAAAGAAGGCGAGCGATCTTAACGTGCCGTTTTATCGAAAAACACTTTTGAAAATAAGTCACAACAAATATAATATACGATCATTTACATACTTTTGCTTTCATAATTAAAATATTGCTATATTTATAAAAAAAACCTTTTTTTAGGGAATATAGGGAATATTTTAGGGAAATAATGGGGAATATTATTAATTTTTTATTTTATTATCTAACATCTCTGTCACTCTTACGTATTCGAGCGATAAAGAGGCAGATAGGTAGGTCCTATAAAAACTTGTCAAAAACCTGTTAAAGGTATAGCATGTATAAGTTACTCTACGGTTTACTAAAAAGCCTAGTGCTGCACTCTGGTAGCAGCACATTGCAGTAATATTCCCTATTCCTCGTCCTTTTGAAATCTAAAATAAAAAAGTTGAGTTTTGTGAGATAGGTAAACCAACAATATTAATAAAGGGAACATTCATCAATGATTCCTGTCTTTCTTAGTATTATACTATAGCCTGGCAAACACAATCTGTCAGTAAGTAAGAACAAAGAAAACTATACTCATCAATTAAAATGAGACAGTCCTGGGCCAAACTATAAGAAAGCTGTAAATGTCGATAGGTTATTGACCTGGGGTCGATAAATACACAGTACATCACTATGCCAAGAATATAACCTTTCATAGTTAGCAGAAAATTTCGAAAATATATGCAAAAATCTATACAGACTTGAATGCAAGTAATAATTACATAAACAACATATCGATTTCAATGTTTAGGTCAGGTCCTAAATTAATTTCTTCAAAATTGAACAAAACACCGATTACAGGTTACCGGTTCGTGAGTATTTTCTTTACTTCCTGTACGCGATTTACAGCTCTCGATCACACAAGACATTATCACATAGGGAACTTTAAGCCATTACAAATAAAAAAATCAGCACGTTTTCCAACAAACTTTCAGGAATAGCAACAATATAATTAAAATTAAGCAAGATGACCGCTGAAATTCCGCGAAATATTTCACCTAAAATAATACGACTATATCAAGTTGTTACAGTTGACACCTGTGAAATAACGAACATATATTTTATTTGGCTGGATTATATTACAACCAATTACAACCATTTGACATTTTCCTCAGTTCGTTTTGTGACAATCAATGCTGAAAAAAACGAAAGTACTTGCGAATTTTTGTCTCACTCACTCATAGACAAAAAGTAATAGCGTGTTGTGAATACGATACCTTTTACCAAGCTCTTATTTTTGCCCAGCTTCTATGCATATTTATTATTCTGAGATGTACACTAGCGGCCCTAGCGGCGAAATTAAACGCGGTAGCCCTCATTAAACGAATGCAGATGACTTTTCCTTTTCGTTCATCAAAAGAAAGACCTGATTTCAATTGGGAAATTTCTTACGAAATTTTTGATAAAAACCATTGCTCAGATGTTACTGCATCCTACGATACACCGCTAAGATTATTTAATGTTAAATAATGACGTTAATGACTGGTTCTTCAAGACCTACGAGCTATTAAGTTAAGAGTATTGTAGAAACAACAAAAATATAAAAAATAATATATTTTACTTAAATTCATTACATAAGTTGACGTTGAAGTTGAGTTGGTAAGTGTATATTTAATTAAAAAATGCAATTATATTTATTAAAAAAAACATGAATTTGACTTATAATATATATAAATAACGTGTTCTATACTCGGCAACGTCCAAAATACTGAACGTCTTTTCCTTTTGCGGCTATTTCATTACTTTACGCCGAACCTGGCAACGTCCAACATACATGTCATATGTTTTTTCGAAACTATTATAAATAGATTTTTTCCCATGTCGATTTAAGGGTTTAATTTTTTTTAATTAAATAAAACAAAATTAGAATTTAACGAATTATTGTGTTGAGTTGCCACTCGATGATTCGGCGAAATGTAATTATGCGAATAATTGGTTGCGAAATGACATTTGACGAAATAATTTTCGGCAATGATTTAGAGAACCTTACTAAGTGTTATTGCTAAAACTTCGGTTTCATTTGTACTTGGTATTGAAATAATACACACTCAATAAATATAAATATTCATTATTTACTTCGAGTAAGTATACAGCAGATGAAATATTTAACAATTTGGATTAACATTCATTGACGGATGATTTCATTCACGTTATGTATATACTTCTCTATTTTAAATGGATTTTTCTGGACGGAGGCCTTTATTTAACCATACTTTAGTAAAATCCATTATTTCAGTGCAGTGTTCGTATACGCTTTCCATACTTATTTGACATATGGGTCAAACCACGTAACTCGAACACGACAACGAAAAAATTCAGTATTGAATTTCGAATGTTTTTGAACGTAAAATAAACAAATGAGGGTAGAAGTAATTTTCCCCCTCACTAGCTCGGAAAGCGGTCTTTTATCCTTTAAAACAAGCGGGTAAAAGCTCATTTTATCCACTAGTGGGGAATGTAATTTGACCTTGGATGTTTGAGCGTATTTAAGTAGCTTTTGAGAAATAACAAAACGTAAAACGTTATTAATAATGTTTCGTTCGATATTAATTATCATAAATAAATGGTTTGAGAATTAATTAAAAAGATACCAAATTTAGCTTTGTTTAATGATTTTAAGTCACAAACCTTAAAATTCGATAGAAACATTTGTTTTTTTTTTATAATGATGTTGAATATAATTCTGAACGCACAAGTTGAAATGTCAACAAACATTTTACTTTAAAAAAATCCTCACCGACTCCGACTCACGTAAAAATACACAACTTCCAGAATTTTCTGTTATAATATCATAAAAAAATGAGTGATTCCACTGATGAAGATGGTCAAACGCCTGTGGATGTTGCACTTTCATCGCTATAGTTAGGTGAAAAGTTTTGTGTTTGTTACACACGGGTGCAAATGTATTTTACTTCTCGTGTGTGTTTTATTGTTGAAAGTTAACCATTTATTATTATTATTTCTCTTTATTAATCTTTTTTCTTAAGTTAGGATTTTTATAATATGTATATAAAAGTAAAATATAAAACACTAACAAAACAATACAAAATACATATAAACACATTATAAAAAACCTAACCTAGGGTGCCGCCAGCAGCGAGGCAGGGCCCAAGCTGCCGGTGGTCAGGGCCGCAGAGAGAGGAACCGGCGGACTATCCGCGCCGTGTCCAAGATCACCGCCTTCTGCATCTGACCCTTGATCCAACCACCCAGCGAGAGTCTCTCTAGGTGTTGGTCGAGACATTATTATTATTATTATTACATGAATTATTTGTAAAAAAACGCGGTAGATAATACTTATTATAAGTACTCTACTAAGTATTAACAATTTGAATCTGACAAAACTCTAGACCAATTTAAATTATCTTTCTTACATAAATATACCTACCGATTTTAATTTTAAGATCACATGACAGACTATAAAATTACTGAACACTTATATGACCTCAAAAATACCTTTTAGTTATTAAGAAAGAAGTTACACACTAAGCAAGGGCACTATTAACGGCCAATCAAAATTGAATTACCGTTTTCCCGAAAGCTCGTAACACTCGAAAAATTATTTACGTAAACGCTTTCATATGGACTGGTTCCTCGCCATTCTGATATTGTTTCCACATTTTATCATATAAAGACTCCAATCCACGCGTGTAATGTTTACAGTCGAATAACGTACTGCTGAAGCGAGCCTCGGAGACCTTCGCGCGGACGTATCGTCGGCTGGAATAAGAGACAAAACATGATTAAACATAAGAAGAAAATAATACTACTTGACACGTTTGACTGTTGTCGTAAGAATATTATTATTCGGCAAATAAAAACCCTGTTTGAAATACTAAACCTAAACTTATACATGTATCGCTAATCAGTTAATAAAAATAACAAAAGTATACCTAAATGCGCAGTTGAGCTGTGGTATAAAACATAAACGACTCAACTAATAGTCGGTTAGTCATTATATGACCGGTTTAAATGGATAATTCTGACGGACGCTGTCAAATAGGATAGGATAGGTGGATGTGTCTGAGCGTGGCACGCGCTCAAAAAACAATGGCCACGCGCTCAGACACAATAGCGATCAAATTATACGTACTGACTCACCTAATATCAAAAACCTAACCCACTTCCAGATGACCTAGCAAGTTGAAATTTGGCATCCAGATGGGCAATTGTGTGGTTACAAAACTGAGACAAAGATACCTACAAATAAAGAAAACCAACTAACTAAATTTTAGAAAAGTAACATAGACATGATAAAGACATTGACATTGTATAACCCTAATGAGAGGGAAAACCAGAATCAGACAAGGAGTGAGACAGGGGTTGTCACGTTACTCCCTCCTCCACGTATATTGGAGGAGTGAGTAACGGAGCTGGGAGTGAGGAGGTAGAAAGGAAAGGATAGATATAACAGGGGTAGGTTCTTTATTTATCGGCTATAGTCTAAATATGACACGCTAACAGATGGTTTAAATTACAAAAAGAATAAAAATACGTTTATAGTTGCGCTAGTAGCACGCGCAAGGCAGGAGCACGCACACGGATAGGCGCGCTGATAGCACGCGCAAGGTGAGGCGCGCTGGTAGCACGCGCACAGTAAGGCGTGCAGATAGCACGCGCAAAGGTAGGAACACGCACACGGATAGGCGCGCTGATAGCACGCGCAAGGTGAGGCGCGCTGGTAGCACGCGCACAGTAAGGCGCGCAGATAGCACGCGCAAAGGTAAGGCGCGCAGATAGCACGCGCAAGGTGAGGCGCGCTGGTAGCACGCGCACAGTGAGGCGCGCAGATAGCACGCGCAAGAGTAAGGCACGCAGATAGCACGCGCAAAGGTAAGGCGCGCAGATAGCACGCGCAAAGGTGAGGCGTGCTGGCAGCACGCGCACAGTAAGGCGCGCTGGTAGCACGCGCACGGTAAGGCTCGCTGGGTAAGGCGCGCTGATAGCGCGCGCACGGTAAGGCGCGCTGGGTAAGGCGCGCTGATAAGCACGCTCTTCAAAGAGGCGAGGCGCAGTGACAACACGCGCCTGTTGAGGCGAGGCGCGCCGATAGCGGGCGAGGCGCGGTGACAGCACGCGCCTGTTGAGGCGAGGCGCACCGATAGCGCGCGCCTAGGAGACGAGGCGCTCCGCTAGAGCAACTGCAAAGCACCACCGGACTTGGGTGCGTGCAGAGAGCGCCAGACTTCGCCAGGAACACAGGTAACCTTTTAATGAGCGCGATCGAGGGTTTCTTGATGGTGCGGGGCCTGGCTTGGCCCCGCACGGACCCTTACAACTGATGTTCCTTTGTTGGGAACTAGAAGCAAACTGAATTCAGATGTCCGCTGGGCCGCTTATATAGCTAGCAATAACATTTTCTAGAATTCTTCTTTACTTCGTTATTAATTTTGAAAATATTTGAAAATATTTGTTCACAAAATTTATAGTGAATTTTAGGTCGATTAGCTTTGAAATTATTATAAAAACATGAAATGATTAGAAAAACAGCAAGGTAAGTTTCAGGAATTATGAAACAGCAAGCGGGGCAGAGGTTTCAGACTTCGCACGCGACAGGAAAGTTCGCGAGAGCTTTAAGCATCTCCGTAACGTTATCCTGTGATTTTCAGGCGCAGATCAAGAAAATAGTAATTTAATTGGAGCCAGGGAATGCAATTTTAAAAGGTTCGATCAATTGGATTCTTACGCTAGAAACCAAAGAAGGGAGGAGTTACAGAGAAGTAATCCAGGCATGCAAGGTAAAACACTACAGGGTGTTCACTATCACCACTCATCTTTAACATTTTCATAGAACAGGCCATAAAAATTATAACAGAATCAGATTTAGGAGTAATTAAAGTAAACGGAAACAAAATTCATTTCATACGTTTTGCGGACGATATAGCGCCATTTGCCAATAACCGAAGTCAATTACAGCAACTAGTCTCCAAAATAGATGATTTTTTTTTTCAATTCGGACTTAAAATAAATTGAAAAAAAAAAACTAAAACTATTACAGTTGCAAAAAACAGATTGACAGCAGCGAACCGCCCAAAAGTTTACAAAGCCATCATACTACAGGACACACCCATAGAATAAGTCAATCAGTACAAATATTTAGGAAGCGTGTTAACCAATGACTCTAGATGCACCGAAGACATCAAGCAGAGAATCGCTATGGCTAAAAGAGCCTTCAATAAACAAAAAAGACCTACTTAAGGCGCGCATTTCCAAAAAAGCCAAGAGACGAGTGATAAAAGTGTTTATTTGGAGCATTGCGTTGTATGCGACTGAGACGTGGACACTAAGACAAAAAGACAGAAAAAGGTTGGAAGCTTTCGAAATGTGGTGTTGGCGGAGGATGTAAAGGATTAGTTGGACTGAAAGAAAGATGAATGAAGAGGTTTTGAATATGGTAGGAGAAAGGCGAAGCTCATTAAATAGCATAAGGAATGGGAGAGGCAAGATGTTAGGACACCTAATACGAAACGACAACTTTTTCCTAAACATCCTGGAAGGCAAAATTGAAAAGACGAGAAGCAGTGGAAAGCCTAGAGTCACATATCTGAGCCAAGTAAAAGAGAATGCATCGTACGAGCAAATCAAAAGACTGGCCCAGGAAAGAAAGGATTGGCAATGACTCCACCGACAAGAGCAAAGCTCTTAAGTTATGATGATGATGAACATAGACATATATAATAAAGCGGGTACGTAAAAACCAGCCAAGTCAAATCCAGAACTTTAATTATATCCCAAGCGAACTAGAACTTGGCACCCATATAGATCTCAATTATTTTTCCGACGAAGTCAACAACGACGCATATTCTTAATGTTGAACTTGGCTCTCATTTCACATTTATGTTTTTTATGGGATAAAATATGTTCCTGAACATTAAAGAATTGGAAATTGAAGAAAAAAAATATCTTTTAATTAATTAAAAATAGCCTTGACCATATTTTTATAGGCAACCCTATTTACATAGGAATGTCCAGCAACATATTTTATTTCATAAAATAAAAGTTTTATCCGGTAGGCGGGTCGGTGAAGGTAGGCCTTATTATAGGATCCTCTACTAGATGTTAACTACTCGTAAGCGTAACTCAACACGTTGGTAGCAGGGGCGTTTTTAGGGTTCCGTACCCAAAGGGTAAAAACGGGACCCTATTACTAACACTCCGCTGTCCGTCTGTCCGTCCGTCTGTCCGTCTGTCTGTCTGTCACCAGACTGTATCCCATGAACCGTGGTAGATAGACAGTTGAAATTTTCTCAGATGATGTATTTCTGTTGCCTCTATAACAACAAATACTAAAAACAGAATAATATAAATATTTAAATGGGGCTCCCATACAACAAACGTGATTTTTTTGCTGTTTTTTTCCGTAATGGTACGGAACCCTTCGTGCGCGATTCCGACTCGCACTTGGCCGGTGTTTTTAAGATTTAATATAGTTTTATTTTACATTTATTTAGTCATTCACCACAAGGGATGTTACATTAACTGCGTAGCGCTGTTTCCGTGACCCGCGCAGTCTGCTGGATTTTCAGCGAAGTTGACGTAACGCCAGCAATCCGAAGGTGCTATTTCTTTGATAGTTTGTATTCTGTATGATACAAACGGCTTCCAGGATTTTATATCACCCTGTAACTACCCTAAAACGGCAGTCGAATCTTTCCAACAGAAGAGCTTGATATTATTTATTGATAAACTTTCCATGACGTTTTTCAATAATCTAGCTCAATTCTAGCCTGGGCAAGGACACAGCTTTCTTAGCTGGCACCAGCTTAGATTTGGCAGGTACTATGGTATATCATGGAACACCGCCATTTCATGTTCTAACTAAGATTAACCCAGGCATATCACGATCTGCCTAATTAAACAGGTGGCAGATCGATAGGAGCAATGTATTCGTCGTAAGTTTGGTTTGCGGCAAGATGGCGGAAAAGCATCAGCTGATCGAGTTTAACTGTTAGTTATCTACGGCATCATAGGTGATTTAGCTGATTTCGCATTTTGTTTTGTTGTAAAACAGTAAAATATAGCCGCCTAATACAATATAATTCGAATTCATATTTATAATTAATATTTATCTTTTCACTTGAAACGCTTGAAATGTGCACGATATGCCTAGCGGTCGCTATCAGTCAGATCATGAAATGCCGGCGTTTCATGATCTGCCTAGGAATATCACACCTTAAAGTTTGCACGATATGGCTAGTGGTCGCTAGGCAGATCATGAAATGCCGGCGTTTCATGATCTGTCTAGGAATATCACACCCTACTTATTTGATATGCCTAAACGTTGCCAGGCAAATCGTCGAACGTTGAGGTTTGAACGATATGGCTGGTAGTCGCTAGTCAGATCATGAAATGGCGGCGTTTCGTGATATGGTTAGGAATATCTCGATATGCCCGATTTTACGATCTGCCGCCGACATCTACAATAACAATAGTCCCAATGCCTGCTGCGACCGGTTCATGGGTGTCTTTTGTTGCGCCTGTGAACGGGTTTCAGCAGGCGTTCTACATGACATTAAAGCTCTCTAAGGATCTATATCCCCACGCAAGCCTATCAAAAGACCGGGATTTATAAGCCTGTGAAATCAAAGGAGATACAAACATAAGTATATAAATAATATATCAGCCTATAAACCTCCCACTGCTGGGAACAGGCCTCCTCTCATGCACGAGTCTACCATTAATCAAAATTTAATTTTATTAAATATACTACTTACCATTGGTAATCTAATCCTAATTTCACTGCAATGTTAACGTAATCCATCTTACTGTTTGCGATCAGTTCGGGGCAGTTTAATGTTTTCAATTGCGATGCAGCGACTCTGTAAGAACGATAAAAAATTAATCGATTAAACAAACGATAAGTAAAATGTTATTAAATAAATAATAATAAAAAATATAAACGTACCATGTTAAAACACTGGAATATCCGGAATAATGTAAAGAGCCTTCAAAATTAAATTATTCATAAATTAAATATATGAAGCCCCGCGAAGCTGATCTTCATTGACCAGTAGCCAGACTTTCCAACTTCTTTACAGATTTTCAATAATAAATGGCCGCTTGGTCTTCGGACGCAACGTACGGCGTCAGGTTATGTGTATAGAGATCATCCTGTCTTCACCAACAATGTGACGTTGCACGCAGAGACCATTGACCAGGGTCTGGAGCCGATTTTGGTACAGGCTAAGCGCACCAGATGCTTACCTTGACGCTAGGGTATCTCCGGGCATAGTGACTAGCGGAGTGCCAGCCCACAGCACATCCATGGCCGTAGTGTGCCCGTTGCACAGAGGCGTGTCTAGACAAATATCCGCCAACTGCCCGCGGCGCACGTGTTCCTCTTTACATGCGATTTTCGTAAAAATAATTCTGCCTGGCTCTAAACCTGCAAAGCGTAATATATTTTTAACGCGACTGACGAAAGACATTTTAACACAATATGATATACCTTATTGTTAAACATCTTACATATGAGTGATATAGTTTTGCGATCAGTGGGTGTTAATTACAGAATCTAGTCAATCGATTGGTTTTTGTCAAGCAAATAGGAAATATTACGAAAAACTCTGGGTAGGGGGCGCCACTAGCACAAACAGCCCAACAGTACTTATCGGGTCTGTACCCGCCTTGTTGCATCATTGTCATAATTATTCGTGATTTTTTTTTAAACTTGTCAATAATCTACGGCATAGTTTATACTAGTAAGTTGTTTACGGTTTGTGCTGGTGCTGCACTCAATAATGGTGGTAATAATTGGCGGCAGAACATTGCAGTAATACTCCCTGTTGCTAATAATATTTTCGTTTGTTTAGTGTATGCGATTGTGCTCGTATTAATTTGATTAATAAAATTGGTTTGTTCAATAATATTTTTTACCTAAATCCTCTGCAGCTTTTCGTATATTTGGTTCCCCTGCAGCAGGAAAACTTAAAAGCCAAAGAACACTTTTTGGTACTTCCTTTAATATTTGTACCCACATGCTCATAACACCTGGATCGACCTTGTATAATTGATTAAAGTTACAATACACAATTGCATCTTTTGGAAGACTGTACTGCATCCTCGATGTAAATATGACATTTTGTAGGATCTCTTCACCAGATGCAACTTTTTTGTTGTTATTATTTATCGAAATTCCACTGTATATTGCCATATCGTTGATAGATACCTAAAAAAACGGAATTTCAATAAATTTATTAAAACTACGTTTTTTTTAACAAAGTAACCGAGTCTTAATCAAAGATAAAATAAACATCGACCAAGTCGAATATTATGAAAATTCAGCGCATCAAAAAGATACTCGTTAGATGTTGATGCCTTCTCTAGTCAGTCCTCCAGGATAAATATTGGCATCCAAAATCATCAGAGATTATAAAAGAAATCTTTCCGTGTGTTCTGTTATATTCCAATAAATAAATATATGCCATTACTCAATTGCAATAACTAAAAATATGGAGAGAATAACAATATGTGTTTTATTTAAGCAATTTATGACTTGTCTGTACACTGAACAATGGTGTTACATACATTTCAAGCAATAAGTTATATTAGCAGATGCTGCTCTTTATGAGTAGAGATTTCATGCCCACACTATGGTAGCACCCAATTAAAAGACTATAGAGAGTTAACGGAATCTTAAATCTATTATTACAAATTTATTATTATTTACATATCCCACAATGTCAATAGTACGCACCTGCGATTGATAAGAAGTATTTAAAACTTCAATAAGCTTATTTGGAATGTATACTTCTCTCGTAAGCACTTGAATAGGTGGATATTTCTCAAACTGTACAACTTCGTTCTCTTCCTTTACTAGAAGCGGTTCAATTAAGTTTTCGGGTGAATTGATTATTGCAACGGTACCTTCAAATCTTTCATCGTCACCCTTTATTTTGAATTGATTTTTTAAATGAGGAAACATTTGCATATGGTCACCGATAAAATAAGTTTGTGACATAAAAGCTAATTTTTCACTAAAATATCCGGCTGATGATATTGGGGATGCTGTTTCGTCAGTAATTATGTAATCCATGTAATCCGCTCCGCTGGTACCGGGGTACCCGAGCCACATCACTTGAACAGGTGCTGGTCTCAAAGCAAATATTTCATTCCTCGCTCCCTTAGTATATCCGTTCATGTTGACCAATATATGAATCCCATCCCCATATATTTTCTTAGCTGCTATAACATTACATGTGACAGAAGATAAATCAACAAAATGTTCAGATTCTTCCTTAATCTTACTACGGAATGTGGTTCCATCATCTGGATTTAAAGCATAGCAAAATATTTCGACCCGTGTGGAGTCGTGTAGTCCTGGTATCGATTGCATGAGATGTGACGTGGGATGATTACCAAAATCACTACTCACATAACCAATTTTCAACCTCCCATGCAATGTTGTTGGGAACTTAAATTTAATTTTTTCCAACATTCTTACTTTGTCAACATACAAGGTAGCATGTCGGGCGGCGATTTCTTTCCGGGTCTCGTTCGACAAAGGGTACAAAATGGAATGATGTGGGTGTACAGAAAGTAATTTTTCATTACTTAATTGATCTTCGACTATCGCTAAAATGTTCTGCATTCGTTCGTTATAGCCATCCCAATTACAGATGATTTGCAAACAATGTGCTAAATTGCAATAAGCGTCAGGGAAGTTCGGTTTAAGTTTCAAAGCATTTTCATATGATTCAATTGCATTATTAATAATACCCAAATCTTTGTAAATACTTGCCAAGTTGCAATGCGCGTCAGCGAAAGTAGGATTGATATCGATAGCTTTTCTGAAACAAGCAAGAGCGCCATTTATATCTTGCATTTCTCTTAATGTGTTGCCCATGTTACTGTAAGCATCGGCAAACTTTGGCTGTATATTTACAGCTTGCTTATAATGCGCTAATGCCTCTTTCAACCTCCCTGTAAGCAATACTTATAATTAGTCATATATTTGGCACAATTAAAAAAGTACGTAGTTGTCATAAGAAATGTTGTTAATCACAGATAAAATCTCTCAGTGACTAGCAGCCGTTTATTCATGTTAGCGTAGGACACATTAAAAGTAATAATTAGTAATAAATTAAGTATATCAGGTAATAGATTTTAGTATAATTGTACAAAAAAATAATTAGTCGCTTCTATATTTAAATGCGTCTAATTATTAATTTTATATAAAAGACGCTTAATACTAGGCAATTATTTTTAACCAAGGATGTACAACATTACATTTTTTATATACGATACTATCACATCCGTATTTAGGTACTTTTAAATAAGTATTATAACACTATATTATAACTATAGAACAAATATTCCACATTTAACTTATTTATTTGTAATCAATATAAACACCGTAAGTATAAGAATTTAGTTATTATTGTTTGCGTGATCAAAGGTCTAATTTCCTTAAATAAAATTAAGTTAAGTTAAATACCTGGTTGCAATAATTAGCAATATGATAGGTTATTTCCCGCTACTTAACTGTACAAAACAAAATACTGATCAAATATATTGGTCATAAAAGAAGAATCAAGACACTATTATATCCTGGACGATAGACTGATTGTAAATATGGGTGGGATAGTACATATATACTCTGGTGGTGGGTTATCGCAAATTATAAAACAAAATTAAAATAAAGTCATGTTAACAATTCGCCAATATTTGATAACCAAAATAAGCACTTTAACTAACCTTGTTGCTGTAAGAGGGACGCCAAATTGCTATGAGTGGCTGCAAAATTTGGAAACACTTCTAAAGCTCTTAAGTATAACTTAGTTGCCTCTTCAATTCTTCCTTGCTCTCTCTTAACATTGCCGAGATTGTTTAGAGTGTCAACATGAGAGGGACATAAACGTAAAGCCACGTTATAGCACTTTTCTGCCTCGGAGACGTGCCCTTTCTCTTTGAGAGCATTAGCTAGATTACAGTAGGCATCTGGAAAGTTAGGCTGAAGTTCTATGGCGCGCTTATATGTGTCTATTGCGAGATCTATTAAGCCTTGTTTGTAGTACGAGCAGGCAAGATTGCCGTGAATTATGCCATTGTTGGGAGTTAGCTTCAAAGATCGGAGATAGACTGCTACTGTTCTGAAAGCATACGGATATAATCTTATCGTTGGTTTTCATTTCGGAGTTATTTTCTTTTTTTAGAATTCAATCGGTATATGAATAATTACGTATTATGAAGAGCCAACTTGTCTAAACTACAAGCAGTTTAATAAAAATTGAAGTTTTAAAATTGCCGTTTCATAACTAAGTAAGGTATACTAAATTAGTAAACAAAATATACTAATCAGCGTCAAGCAAGTAGATCTACAAGGTTTACAAAATTATTTTTATCTAAAAGAAACTTAATTTATAAATTGTAACTATTTAAGTTGGTAACTGGATTTACTACATATTATAATGATTTGTAAATAATAATTAAAAAATCTAAACCCCTTGACTTACTCGCAGGTATGTACTGTATGTAGATTTAGAAACTGAAATGTTTTGGCTAGTAATAGTGCCACTGACCTTTTGATTTTGTTTTTAAGCCACGTGATACAGCCATCGGAAAATTCCGCATTTTGGTCGAACTGCGGCGGAGCGATGTTGATGACCGTATACACGACGATGCATTGGTAGTCCATAACAGGGACATATCCTCGGACGGACAAGGCTGCACTGGCGGAGCACGCGCTCCCTACTCCGAGTCAGGGCATGACGCGCCGTCGCCGCGACGCGTGCGCCGCTGCCAACTCCCGCGTCCGCGTCCACGCAAACCGCGGCCTTCGTTTACTTTAATAAACTCAAAATCAATGGCATATCTGAAACGGTCTATTAAACAGACGGACATACCGAGCGATCACGCGCGCCATTAATTTGATGTAAGAGATTATCACATTAAAAAAGTAACTTTCGTATTCCTTTACAAACTTTAATTTCATATTCAACATTAAACTGCACAGTTAAAATACTTATCGCTATAAATCGTTAAACTGTTATAACGGGCCTGTGCCCGTTATGTCCACATAACAATAGTCAGCTGTTCCCCGAGTCAGCTGTTAAGTCGTACGATTTATATTGGTATTGTTTACGTTGCGGCATGGACCTGTCAAGAGCGCGTTAAATTGTCGAAAAAGGAGCTGCGATGAAGTAGAATGAAGTATTAAAAGAAACTGCGCGATAAAACTTTTTAAACAGCCATAACACGTCTAGGTGAGGTAGTAAAACGTGCATGTGGTGGCATGCTTGTATCGATTTGCGTGGAAGCGAGCGGCGTGGCGACGCGGTGGGCGCCGGGCGCGACTGCGGCGCCCGCCGCTGCCGCAGCGCGCTAGGCCGCGCGAGCCCGTCGCGCCTGAATCTGCCGACCACAAGACGCTTAGCTTCTGCTGATGGTATCCAAATTCAACACAAAAACGTTCCTGTTTTGTGCTGCAAGCTTTAAAAAGGTGTGGTCCTACGGGCCGTAGGTAACCTTATACAATTATAACAAATTCTATAAAATCATCATATGAAAATATATATTACACGCTCATTTATAACAATTAACACGTTTAGTCAAACTTACTTTGTTAAGTCATTATTTAAGGGCACGAACATAATTTAATTATTCTTTACGTTTTAATGATAATATATTTTTTGACAGTTAACCAATTTACAAATAGGTATATAAATATTATAAAAGCAAAAGTCACATTTGTTATATCTAAGTGCCGCACTGTAATATGTACCATAAAACTCTTCGACAAACCTATTCCCGGCTCTTAACAATGTCTTTGTTCACTTTGTGAAACATAATAGAGTTCTATGGCATTATTATGATATAATCCTGCCCCGTCCACCGTCAACCTAGTGACCTATTTAGGAACTTCCTGCTGTAATAATTAATTTAAATCTTCACTTAGCCCTGCATAAATATACCTACTCGTTAATAAGCATCCATGGGCATTGGTGTTGTATTACCTGCGGTGTTGCGGAAATAGTTATAACTTGTAAACATCATGTCTTAGTTACAACGCTATAAATACTATATTACATTTTATTATTAGCACCCAGCTGACTACGTAAGTGCGCTTAGACGTTAATAACTTAATAACTTTATCAGTAAGGGTGCGAAGTCTTTGTGTTTTATCTGGGGTATTGTGGGAATATAGGACGGGTTCGTGATACAAGCCGGGTTGAAGGGACCTTTCCAAACAAAACCCATACATAATCATATTTATTTCACAAGAGCCGGCCGTCACTTCATCACTGTTCCGTAAAAAATCCATTCTCTTATATAAGTTCTTTGTTAAGGAATATGACCCATTATGTTTCCGTTAATAAAAAATATTTGTACTGTTTATTATACTGTAATACTTATACATGATTACATTATATATTTAAAGAATGCATGCTATTATAAAATATTTTATCGGTATAGATAAATAAATACCTACTGGACAATCTTACGCACATCAACCATGTCCCACAGCATGCGTAGTAAGGTCTTTATGATAATGATCATACAAGTATTAGGCGTAAGGGATGTGACCAGTTGACGACCTCATCGCCCGCTGGTCTTCCCAATGCCATCAGTCAACCAAAGGCACCTCGTGGCGAGCTGAGTAGCGATCCCACGTACGCGAGTGCTCCAGGGGAGTTCTGTCACCCAAAAGGTTTCCCTCTGCCTCTGGCTTGCCTTAGCCGGCCGTCAAGAGTGGAACCGCGAGAGCTGCGTTCTCGAGGGATAATTATGTTTAAATCCAGACACACCTCTAAGCTTAGCCCACACACTGGTGTTGCCTTTGAGCAATCTTAGATGTCGCTTTTTGTGGTGGCCCATCTTGTGGGAGCGAATAACCGTCTGCCCGAAATCAAATTGCATAGGTAACGTTTTATAAGCAGGCGTCCAGTTTTATATTCCATATCCCAGTATTTAATAGTCCATTGCTTTTAACGAACAGCCTAGTTCATTTTAAATTCCAACAATTTTTAATCTTTAGGTACACCCTGGCGACTGGTGCCTCTGTGTGCGTCCCATGACACAGGCAAGGACAGCATCCGCTCGGTGTACCTTATATTACATTAAAGTGTCATAAGGGCCTCTAGGAGTTGGCTTCGGCTCCGCGGACGCCTTCAAATGTCCGGATTACCATTGTTCTCCGATGGGTAAAGACATACAAATAATCATTATTATTCACAACGACGGGACTTAATCGCGTAAAATAAGTTTTAATACAAATAATGATAATCTCTTTAACGAGGTTAAGGCTATCCAAATAATATAAAACGTCATGCCGTCAAAAAATTTCAATGTTATAAGCTAATTTTGCTGCTCTGCTACCGATCTTTGCCGCTCACTTGCCAACTTTCAAGCGGTTTTGACAGATACGTAACTAGTTATAATTAAATTCAAGAAGCATTGCCAAGGACTATGGGTTTCATTTACACGGGCATGTGATTACTTCCGTACGCGTATAGATACTATACCTACACTATTGTGCGATTTACAAGTATTAGCATATAATGCACCGCACCATGTTATTTATCATTTATTATCTCGTAAGGTATGGTAAGGTGTATAAGGTGTATCCAGATTTTATTTTTGCCAAAACTTATTTATTTACATTACAACTTCCTCTATTTATTTGAACTTTATAATAAACTGCATTAATTTCTAAGTGATGCGTGTTAAACTGGTGTGGATTATAAATAGCACCTCCAGCATGAGCAGTAGTTATATTTTGTTAAAAATTAAATTATTTGATAATTTGGCAGCGTGCCTAAAACAATTTCAATCTCCGGACCGAAATGAACCTCAGCCATCGGGTTTGGATCGTTCAGAAATCAGAAGACATTCAGTATGTTTTAGGTACGTATTCTTTCCGACAATTAACATTATCAGTCGCCTGGCGCGCTGCCAGGTGATTGAGTAACTATTACGCGGCTTCAAGTATTTCAATCTTCGCTTGATGCAACAACTCGATATTGGGATCCGTAATTCCGTAGGTAGGTGTAGTTAAATTATGTTAGGTATACAAATAAAAAACTAAGTGATAAATGCATAGTTCTTACAATTCATCACTGATTTATTATATAAGCGCTTTTACCCTCAATTTACAGTAGATGAATTGAACACTAATTGACTAGGTTACAAATATACTAAAAAGTAGGTAACTAGTTTGTCGAGGGATTGGCATTGTATGTATTTTTTAATAGTCTAGTATGCTCAATAGGTGACAAATAACTAAAAAAATATTTAAATTTAAAATATCTTGACCCTTGCCAAGATAAGGGTAAAACAACTTTTCATATCGAATGCGAGGAAACCAAACAAAACAAGGCTGCATAATCATCAATTTTCTATGGAACCCTAAAAAGGGTCATAATTTAGGCTACCACAAGTTAGTTTCCTAAAATGGCTTATTTCCTTCTAGGTATAATATTTATATTAATGGATATTTAGTGTAAATAAATACTACGATAAAGTAGTTTTCTCATGGTTTAATAATATATAATAATATTACGTATCATATGTTATGCAAACAGTAGTCCTTATGTTTGGTAAATATAATATATATTATACTTAAGTTTAAACATTAAGGTAATCAGCTGAATAAAATTTACAGTTTTATAACATTTTAATTACTAGTCAATATTATATGTATACACACTGTATCTTTGATATAACCACATATGAAACGTGACGTAGGTTATAGTGCTAAAAACGATCCTGAAAGAAGTTTTTAATTTAGACATAACCACTGGTAGCGTAATTTAATTTTGTTTTTTTAGTACTTCAATGAATCTATTGCGAACATTAGCATCATTATTTATAGCAATTGTGATGTCGCGACAGTAAATGCGACGGTATGATTTAAAAAAAATGCATTGCGTGCTGAAATACTTAATAAGGATAAATATAATAGTCAACATTATGTTAATTACCCTTAGGATATGTGGTCGTATCTAAAATACGCACTGTGTTACAAACACTAATAGTATACCTATACACAGACACCGAGAACGTCGTTAAAACAGTGTACCTTATTGTCGTTGATTTATTACAATAGTCATAAAATATTAACGGTACTATTAGCTCCAATTTATCGGAATGTCGGGAGAGCAACTTATTTGACAAGCATAAAGTTATGTTATACGTCTTATTAGCTACGTTGGATTGCTGACACTTGATGATCGTTGAGCACAGTTTGATATAATGTTTCTTTACAAAATCATTAACAGCTTTATTGACTCCCACTCACTTCTTGGTAGGTTAATAATTTTAAGATACCTCAACACACTGCACGTCATAAGAAATTATTTACTATCCCTTTCTCTTGTCCAGAATATAGGGTATTTGTCATTTTTTTATTAATGGTATCAGTCGATCAGGTTTGTTTTGAGGATCAAATGTCTGTATAGGACCACAGACCAACCACCTATAGACTGAGCTTATAGGACGACTCGCGGTCACCACCCGTCTGGTGTAGGTATATGTCTTATACAGTGTGGCTAAAAAATAAGTGCATTCCCGTTGCCCGGGAGGTTCTGGGATTATACTGAGTAACTTTTACTATGGGACCAATCACGAAATACCCTTCCATAGAAAATGGACTTATAAAATGTAACAAAACAGCCAATTTTTTTTTCGCAATTTCGGGGTTGGTCCCATATAGAGATGGGCCCCGGGCCCCGGCGGGTAAATACCGGGAAAATGCCCGAAACTACCCAATCTACCCGATATTTACCCGTATCTAACAAAATTGTTGTGTACTTATAATTCGTTCGTACAATTGAAAAGATTCATTGTATAAATTGTATATAAAATCAATATTGTTATCGTATAAATATGAAAATAAAGTCATCATTATCATCATCATAGGCCTTTCAGTCTATTGCAGACTATACAAAACAGTGTCAGGTAGGGTGACAACGTTTCACATGGCTGTGTAAGCCAATACGGGAGCGGCAACCACGACCGCAAGACAGGCAGGTGTAGTGTGCCCGTGGCGAACAGTTGTCGCGCTGTTGACGCTTGGCTCACTTACTTGCGAGTGTCTTAAACCAAGCGTCATCGTGGATTTTACTACCGTCGGACACCAGTTTGCGCCACTTATCTCTGTCTTCGTCAAGCTTCTCCCATTGATGAACCGGGATGTTGAAGGCGTGCATGTCTCGCCAGAATCACACGACATTTTTAGACATCATATTTTTTTTTTCTCGATGAGTGCATTTTGTTTACTGTTTTGTGGGTTAGAAATGTTAATTTAATAAAGTTATTTTATACCGTATTATTTACATTTCTTTGTTATTTAGTGTGTAATTATAAAAACAAGAAACGCCGCCATTTGATATTTACTTAGCTTTGGTTTTTAGTATACACGGTGCAATAAATTAAACTGGAGGCTTCACGCCTCAAACTGACCAACATTTGTTAAGCAACTTTTTAAAATTATGTTTTTTTTTAGATTATAATAATTAAATATTATTTTCAATGTACTCTGCCACCTGTGTATTTGACGTTGCTTGTCACCCTTTAAACATAACAAATTTTGCAATACATTGCGTCTTAGAATAAACTTTAAAGTGTAATGAACATCAAAACACTAGTTATTTTTAAAAGTTGCTGAACAAATGTTGGTCAGTTTGAGGAGTACAGCCTACAGCTTAATTTAATGCTCCTGTTACAGGAAACACCCGGTATATAAATTAGCATATAATTACGCTTGTATCAGCGATTACGTTTACATTTACGCTTTAGAAAAGTTTGTTAAAATTAAGTAATGATCCCGGAAAAGAATAAAAAAAGAGAAACGCCGCCGTTTGATATTCACTTATCTTTTGTTCGTAATAAATATAAATTATCATATAATTACACTTGTAAGATCGATTATGTTTATATTTACGCTTCACAAAAGTTTGTTAAAATTAAGTAATGATCCCGGAAAAGAGTAAACAAGAGAAACGCCGCCATTTGATGTTCACTTAGCTTTTGTTCTTAATAAATATAAATTATCATATAACTAGGCACAAGCCTAGTGATACAAATCAGCGATTATATTTATATTTACGCTTTACAAAAGTTTGTTTAAATCAAGTAATGATCTCGGTCCTGGAAAAGAGTAAAAAAAGAGAAACGCCACCATTCGATATTCACTTAGCTTTTGTTCTTAATAAATATAAATTGTCATATAACTACGCTTGTAACAGCGATTTTGTTTATATTTACCCTTCACAAAAGTTTGTTAAAATCAGGTAATGATCCCGGAAAAAAGTAAAAAAAGAGAAACGCTGCCTTATGATATTCACTTAGCTTTTGTTCTTAATAAATATAAATTATCATATATAACTACGCTTGTATCAGCGATTATATTTGTATTTATGCTTTACAAAAGTTTGTTAAAATTAAGTAATGATCCCGAAAAAGAGTAAAAAGAGAGAAACTCCGCCATTTAATATTCACTTAGCTTTTGTTTTTAATAATTGTAATATAAGGATTAATAGTGATAATTGTATTTTATAATTCCTTTTTTTAAACATCATTATAATATTTTAATTCGATTTAAACTTGTGTGTGAATGTAGATATGTTACGTGTTCTAAATTTAAAATTTTATTATGTAAGCAAATTCAACGCACAATGTATATTGTTCACTCATTTCCTTTTCAATTTGATATCACTAGAGTAATTAGTGCTTAATTAAGTGAAATAATGTTCTAACCTGTGTTTAATTAATTTTATTTAGGAATAAACTTTTCCGGTTTCGACGATGTCCAGTAAGACACCGTCGGTACTTGCGGTGTACTTGCGCTCCGCTATTTAAGTTAAATACTGTAAAAAACCTAAAGTGAACGAAATACTTAATTTAAACTAATAATTGTTAGCGGGTTGGGTTAAAGCCCACATAGGTATTTGATTTATAATGACAAACTAGAGCATATTCGACATAATAAGCAAACACAATAATGTAACATAAAGATCGACACCATACAACCAAAGAACAGGCACACTTCCGCTCAGACTTCAGCACAGTTGACCATATAAATACATGTACCAGAAAAGCTAATAGAAAAATTCAATGAATTTAACAAACCGTTATATTACGTATTTATAAGTACATTTCTTCATCTAGTACAGCCAAGCCTTCGACAGCATAAGCCATCACTCAATCTGGAATGGTCTATTAAAGACATCAAAATTGGAACAGAAATACATAAATATAATCAAATATGTTTACTTAGTAAATAGCACAAGCAGAGTTAAACTTGAACGGAACGGAAACCAGATCAAAATTAAAAAGAGATCCGAAAATTTTATGGTTTGTCAAGTAGTTGAAAAAGAACCGGTGGGCTCAAGACATCAGAAACTTGAATATAAAAAGATCATTTTGTCACTATAAATAAATAAAAAACCACTTGAACCTTATTTTGCAAGCAGGAATGTAGCAACTGAAAAGGAAACACTATTGATTATATAAATAACTAACAAATATATCTGGGAAAACAAATATCATTTATACGAAGTAACGACTAGGAAGAGTTAGAAATAAGGAAAAATATTACATGGAAAATGTTTTGGTCATTCAAAGAAATGTTATATCACGAAGATATGAGAACCTATAATGGACACTGGTCTCCTACCTAGTATATGGGTGCAATACCATACTGGGACTTACATCAGCAAGGCCAAACAAAAAAATAAACACTACACAACGTGCAATAGAAAGAAGTATCTTGATAATAAACAAAACACACAATACTAACAATGATACAATTAGGAAGAAAACAAATATGCACTCACACAATCGCTAAAGTTTAAGTGGCAAGGGACAAATGAGACACATTTCGATGTAGACACATAAAAGATGGACAAGACGTTTACAAAAACAAACAAAATGTCGATGAAACCTACTAGACCATTTATAACGATCAAGATTTGCAGATGAAGATAAACCCAAGATTCTATTCAGATAATAAAAGATGACGGCACAAGGTGATATTAAATTGTATAAATTACACCTAAGTACCTTTTACACTAATAGCAATTCTCTAACAAAATACGAGTAGTTACTGCAACTCACAAGTCTATTCTTGGGGTTTATTAATAACAATTTCACTTTCAGTCATATGAAAGTAGAACTGTTATTGTAATAATTGCGCGGGGATATATTATTTTTCTACAATGTTTTTGGACGACTACCTGATACTTTGTCAAAATAAAACCTGTTCTCGTTAAAAGAGTATAAAATCAAAACTATTATGTTACCTATTTCATTGCAAACTGCTATAGTATTGTACCTACTATCATCTATTGTTTCAAATGATCATAATGAGGTTTACCAGACACGGCTTGATTGCGCGGTAAAAGTTAAAATACACGTTTAATTAGATATGAAATGCAATGATGAATCTATAACTAACGAATGTTTTAATTACATTTTCGCAATTCAATACAAAAATTATGCTGTAAATGACTGAAGTGTACAATCTAATTCTCCGGCCTCGGAGACGCGCCGCGGTCAGAGTTGGGCGAGCTGCCGCCGGAAGTGCTCTGCGGGCTACGCTCGCTCACCTGCAACAACCAATAAAGGGAACCTCTGAGACGTGATCTGATTCAGCCAAATAAATATTTTAGTGTACTTAACAATGACTAGTAGTTCGCCCCGAACAGAGAACTCGCATTTCGCCAAAAACTATATAGAGTAGATATGTTTGCAGAAATCGCGAAGCGTCTGGTTGACGTAACTGGTGACCGAAGAGCTGGCGGCTTTCTCGCACAACGTATCAGCATTGCGATACAGCGGGGAAATGCCGCCAGCATCCTTGGTACAATGCCTCAAGGGCCTATTTTAGATTTAAGCTAGTTATTAATTTCGTTTACGTAGTACCACTGTATATATCTTGTAAATGTTATTGAAAAAAAATATAGAGTAGATTCATAAACATCTATTTCGACGCTATTGAATTAAAAAAATTGAAAATGCAAGTTGGCGGTTGTTTGCTTCAATTTGAGTATGGATTTATATTAAACAGCCTTACAGATCCTCAGTTTTATTTTTGTCAAGATCAGACCAATGAATAAAAAAAAAGAGAAAATCAAAATGGGTGAACTTTGTCCATTGTAGACCCCTGTATTGTATTAAAATACCTTCCGCACCGCAGTCTCTATTTCCAAATCACACAAACCAGTGAAACCTACAAAAAATTTATATGCCTCCTAAAACGCCTTGTTTCCCGAGTACCCACCACAATAAAATTGTCCAGAACAGTCGAACTACCCTACGTACGAAACAGCTATATGCCATTCATAGGAATGATGAAAAAAAAAACATTTATCACCATTATTTTTCGCTCTTCTTCCTAAAAAAACATGAAAGTTTGTCAAGTTTATTAAAATCGCAAATTCCTACCTGGACAAACAAAATAACATTCAATTTTGAAATAGCAGCAATTAATGCTTTTCGATATCTTATCTTATACCTTTAAACAAGCAACTCTTGTATATATATATATATATATATATATATATATATGTATATGTATGTATATATACATATATATATATATATATTTTGGGGATCTCGGAAACGGCTCTAACGATTTCGATGAAATTTGCTATATGGGGGTTTTTGGGGGCGAAATATCGATCTAGCTAGGTCTTATCTCTGGGAAAACGCGCATTTTCGAGTTTTTATATGCTTTCCGAGCAAAGCTCGGTCTCCCAGATATTCGTTTTTAAAGGATGTTGCTATCACTTCAACCGTGCATGATGGAAAAAGCCGAAGGCCTTAAAAATAAAAACAAGAGTTTAAATAATAAGTATTTCCAGAAGCAGTGGATTATTTATAAATATTATTTCTAGGAATCTTGTTTTGTGATACTGGACAATTTAGAACTAACAATAACATAGAGGAGCATGGAGAAATCAACAGTTATATGTATTGGTCGGAATATTCCAACATTGACACATCTACTTGATATTTTGGAATCTGAAGCACATGATATTGAAAATGAACCGTTTTTACTACCTATACGTACTTTTCTAAATGTTTCTATAACTGTTCTGAAATAGGAGCACATTAAAACATCCAGAGAATTGTTAATTCGCTGTGTGCATGATGCATTACAATGCTATGAGCATTCCGCCTCGTGAACAGTGGCGTAGCGTGAACTAACCTAGTACTGTACACGAAGGGGCCTCGCGCGAGGCCCCCCTTGGGGCGCGAGGCCGTTGGCGACGGCCCACTTCGCCCACGCCTAACTACGCCACTGCTCGTGAAACATCAAATAACGTAAGCATTTTGGAGCCTGCGTACATAATGAGCTACAGCGGGGCTAAGATAGACGGCTGTTTTCATTTGTCACCATGCCTGTCACGCTCTAACAAGTACGTAAGTGCGAAAGTGACGCATGATATGACAAGTGACAAAAACACGACCATGTTACCGGTGCTGTATGAATATTCTAGTTGCTCGGGGCTAACACATTGTACAGTCGACGTCTAATATATGTTTACATGTTTCACCTCATATTCAAAAGGAGTAAGGTGCAAACGCGTAACATGTTTTGGCGTCAACAGACACAAGAGCAGCTTTATATACAGCTTACATCTGTTGAAAAGATTTTAGAGCGTTTTTGAGCCGAACGTGATAGACCTAATTAAAGAGTAAAGGATGAATCATGTTAGACCGGGCCGTGTCCGGGCCGGAGCTTCCGGCGCTTACTTTTCTATGACATGACAGGTGATCACGTGATGCTTACCATAGAAAACGAAGCGCCGGAAGGTCCGGCCCGGACACGGCCCGGTCTAACGTGAGTCATCCTTAACTCCGTCGGCGGCGAGATAATCCACCTTTGGATTATGCGATGAATAACACAAACGCGATTCTTCCTATGAAACACAGTTAATTACGCGGAGCTAGGGTTGATTATTGTTAACACACAGTTAAACTTTTGGTGTTTGCCAGAGTTTTGGAGTTGCAGGCGTACATAGGCTACGGAGACTGCTTAACATCAGGCGGGCCGTATACTTGTTTGCCACCGACGTAGTATTAAAAAAAAATTGATTCTGTGCGTACCTTAAGAGAATGCCTTAAGGCATTAAGTCCGCCTTTTGTACATTCATGTATTGTGCAATAAAGCTTAAATAAATAAATAAATAATATACCTACCTGTAAGCCGGTGTGCAACATGTTGGCGATAGTCTCGACGTCGAGCGTGGAGTCCTGGGCGGAGATCTTCTTGATGGCGGAGGACACGATGCAGATGTCGCCACGCAACTCCCGCACGAGCGCCGTTATCTTTTGGGCGTTGCTTAGCACCTCTACGCTCTGTGTGTACGGGTTGTATCGCACGCCGAAGGGACGCTGGATACCTTCAGCAAATGCACTGTAATAAACGTTTGCTTGCACATAATTAATTATACAACGACAGAGCTAGGAGACAAGTTTTAAAACTAAAAAAACCGGCCAAGTGCGAGTCGGACTCGCGTTCCAAGGGTTCCATACCATTACGCAAAAAAACGGCAAAAAAATCACGTTTGTTGTATGGGAGCCCCACTTAAATATTTATTTTATTCTGTTTTTAGTATTCGTTGTTATAGCGGCAACAGAAATACATCATCTGTGAAAATTTTAACTGTCTAGCTATCACGGTTCATGAGATACAGACGGACAGACAGACAGACGGCGAAGTCTTAGTAATAGGGTCCCGTTTTTACCCTTTGGGTACGGAACCCTAAAAAAGTAAGGGCAAAGTAAGCTTTTATAATATCACCAGTTGTGAACATTATTCTGAGCTACGTGGGAGTTGGGACAACATGGAAACCACATCCATGGCCACAATAGATCGTTTCCCCCAACGTCAACAAATCAAAACAGCCTAGTGGAAACGTGGTTTCCCACAGGATTCCGTAGTGCCTGAAGGACAATGTTTACCATACTGACCGCATCTTTTCTTTGGCCTCTTCGAACGAATCCGTATAGTAATAAGCGTTCTGGTAGGAAGTGATGATGCAGGTTTCATTGACGGTGACTTCGGGGTCGAAGCGCTTGTGTTTGGCGCTCGTGGCTAGGGCGTGCTTCAGTTCGGACACAGAGGAAAGCAGGCCGGCGCCATAAATGCGGAACGAGCCGTCCGGGGAACGGCAAAGACCGAACTCCACGGTGAAGAAATAAAGCTGAAATAAACGTATTTATTTTAACTACCAATAGTCCAATAATTAAAACGCAGTGTAGTAAATTAACTAGATTAATTTTAACAAGTTTAAAAAAAGATTGCCGTTGGATGTATGGAAGCATTGGAAGCCAAGCCAGATTTGAACTTGCATAATCATGTTTTACCTACAAAGTATTTTTTTTATCCATCGCGGAAAAACATAAATAATTGACATAAATTTCATGATTTTGAGTTTCTTTCTGAAGTACTGCCACTAAGTTTTAATTAGTTCGAGGACACCTTAATATGTATTGTATTGTCACCGGTCTTATATAAATACACCAAATTTGAGCCCTATCGAATATCAGAAAAGGTGTTCTGATTTGTAGCTTCCAAGATTTGACTCACGCTATATAAGAATCGATCCTTAAGAGCACCTTCCCAAAAACACTAAAAAAATTAAATGAAATTTTACTACCGTGGCCAACTTGTCAATGTCTTCGTCAGATGCACCCAGAGAAGCTAGTCCCAGCTCTTGCGAGAATTGTGCGAAGGATGAATTGGCGAGCAACGGCATGTGCCCTAGCAGCTCGTGGCAGCAGTCACTGAAATAGCATACAAGTATATTTACTTACACAAAAAAGCAGTCCATGTATATAGTATGATTTTTAGGGTTCCGTACCCTAAAGGTAAAAACGGGACGCTAATTACTAAGACTCCACTGTACATCTGTCTGTCTGTCACCAGCCTGTATCTCATGAACCGTGATAGCTAGACAGTTTACATTTTCACAGATGATGTAAATATTTCTGTTGCCGCGATAACGACAAATACTAAAAACAGAATAAAATAAATAATTAAGTGGGGCTCCCATACAACAAACGTGTTTTTACCCGACTGCCAAATGGTATGTATGTATGTATGTATGTCTATGTCTTTGTAGCCTCCTGTAGCCTAACCGGTTTGATGGATTTTGATGTATGAGGTATCGTTAGATTCGTCTTGATCACGGGAGTTTCATAGGATACATTTTATCCCGAAAGTCCTACGGGATACAGAGATAATATTTTCTTTACTTTCACTTTGAAAGAATTTGATGTATAAGGTATCATTAGATTCGTCTTGATCACGGGAGTATCATAGGACATTTTACCCCGAAATTCCTACATGAACATGTTAATTATTCGTAAACGCAAGCCACCCACGCGTCAGCAAGCAATGAGCAACTAACTTGTTCTGCAATTCCCGCGCACCTTTCGCGTAGCGGTCTGGTAGCGAGCAAAAAAGGGCGTGGTCTGCCTTGTGGCGCCTGGTGCGGTACGGAGGGGGATATTCTCGAGTGCCCAACGCGGGCACACGCGCATGACATGAGGGCACACGTCATTGACGGTCGACTTGCCGACGAAGTAATTTTTTTCGATACTTCCTCATCCGATTTGAAAATTATAAAGTAATAACTTGTTCTATTTTTCAACTAAAAAGTTATAAAAAAAATATATAAAACAAAAAACCCGACTGCACACTAAAAAGAAGAAAACAAGCCCCACACTAAATATTGTTTAATCAAATGCTAAAACCAAGCTATGGAATGTAATCGATAGTTAAATAAATAAAAACTTATTCTAAATACTAACTAAATATAATTTATAAATGTTGATGGTAAGTATCGCAGGCGGGGACCAACTTGACCGCCACCAACGAAAATACCTACCTAAGTAACATTCTGCTAAATAGTGAACTTAATAACCAACGACCTAAATGACTATAAGTAAAGGATGACTCACGTTAGACCGGGCCGTGACCGGGCCGGAGCTTTCGGCGCTTACTTTTCTATGACATGACAGGTGATCACGTGATGCTTTCCATAGAAAACGAAGCGCCGGAAGCTCCGGCCCGGTCACGGCCCGGTCTAACGTGAGTCATCTAAGGATGACTCACTCACTCAGGGTTAAGACCCTGTGTTGGTCCCCGCCTGCGATACTTACCATCAACATTTATAAATTATATTTAGTTAGTATTTAGAATAAGTTTTTATTTATTTAACTATCGATTACATTCCATAGCTTGGTTTTAGCATTTGATTAAACAATATTTCTTGTGGGGCTTGTTTTCCTCTTTTTAGTGTGCAGTCGGGTTTTTTGTTTTATAATAATTAATTTTTTATTTGCCGTTTTTGTGCGTAATGGTACGGAACCCTTCGTGCATGAGCCCGACTCGCACTTGGCAGGTTTTAGGTTAACGGGTGTATGATCGCCTGGCTAGCCGACGTTTGCTTGACATAACCTCCTCGTTGGCATTGTCCGGATCTGTCGTCTAAATGGCTAGCGTCGCCACTCGGATCACCGACGTCGTTTCGTCGTTCGTTTCGTTTCGTCATTTCCTTGGAATCCTTCTCTAGCAATACAAGGTAAATTAATTTAAAACGATTCAATTTTTAGGGTTCCGTACATCAAAGGAAAAAAACGGAACCCTTATAGGATCACTCGTGCGTCTGTCTGGCTGTCTGTCTGTCTGTCCGTCTGTCACAGGCTATTTTCTCCGAAACTACTGGACCAATTAAGTTGAAATTTGGTACACATATGAAAGTGTGTGACCCAAAGACGAACATGTAACGTAAACAAATGAATTTTAAATATAGGGGCCACTTTTGGGGGGTAAATGAGAAAATTAAAAAATTAAGTTTTTTAAACTATATCGTGTTACATATCAAATGAAAGAGTTCATTGTGAGAATCTAAAATATTTTTTTTTGTAATTTTAAAATAAATAGTTCAGAAGTTATTTAAGAAAATAGCCAAAAAATGATCATTCCCCCCTTTATCTCCGAAACTACTGGGTCAAAAATTTTGAAAAAAATACACAAAATTGTTCTTTACCTATAGATTACAGGAAAACCTATTAAAAATGTGCAGTCAAGCGTGAGCCGGACTTCATTATTTAGTTTTTGATCCGACCCCTACGGATTTTTTAAAAACATTTCACTCACGTTTCACATAAAAAATATATTCTACAGTACATATGGTGCTACTTTCTCGCACTAGTGCGTAAAGAGCACTTTTCGTGCATATGTCAAAAGTTTAAAGGGCCATATGTACTGTAAAACGTTGTACGATATACGTGCGAATAGGTAATTCGCAACTCGTGTCGATTTAAAACACTCCCTACGGTCGTGTTTTAATTTATCGCCACTCGTTTCGAATTTCCTCTTTTCCGCACTTGTATCGTAAATAACTATTATCTACGCACATATCGTTAGTGCTCTAAAATGCGTTCAGAAACCGTAGGAAATGACCAGCATTATTACAACCAATTTTACTTACTTACTTTAGGTAAAATCTGTACTTTAATGTTATTATGTTATAGATTTTTGAAAGTTATGAGTTTAAATTTGGAACAGCTGTCGGAACTCAAATGGGTCCCTACTCTAGTATCCATAGATATTAAAACAGTTATCGAAACGAAATGTCAATTCAGTATGTTTTTTTAATATAAACCGCACGACATTTGATCCCGAGTGACATGAGAATAGGGACTTCATTCGTTTGTCTATAATTTAAAAAAAAACATTCGTCTTGACGGAGGAGCGAATTGCCGCCATTACTGTAGTTGTCATTGTTTGTTGGTTTTTTTACCTTTTTGCTGTTACGAAAGTAGAATTGTGAAAAATTGTTTGTAATTTACATTTTAGTTGAATATAGGAGTAGTTTGTTTCTGTATTTGTTTAAATTCACATCCCCACTTTACGCGAAGCGTGTAGGGGAGGTACCCAAAAAACTTTTTTTTTGTTTTATTTATTTATACAAGGAATTCCAAAAGCTATGAAATTTTACTTTTTAAATAACAATACTTTGTCGGGATTTATTGATATTCATGCCAAATTGCAGCTTCCTAGCACTAACGATCACGGAGCAAATAAGCCTTGGATAGACAGATGGATAGACAGACGGACATGGCGAAATATAACTATAAGTGAAAAAAAATACAATATCCAGGGAGGAAAATGGAGACTACGTTTCTTTGGAGAGAATGTCGTCCACTATCCTCTTATATCTTAAGATAGGGTCAGTCTATGTCATACGTAGTAATTTCAGAACCTTAAGAATACCTTAAAATCGACGTTTAGGCGAATAAAACTTACGGCTCTGGAGTGTAAAATGGATCGGAAGAATGGCGAATGTACTGGGTGCAGTGGAAGACTCGAAAGGCGAGGCCGGAGAGAAAGTCGCGTGGAGAGAGGTATCCGGCCACTGGGCGGAGCTGGAAGCCAGTCTTCCTCTTCAGGAACGCGCTGACGTCCTCCAGCTGAAAGTAACGTCGATAGGTAATTGATATATTTCAACCAGTATGCACATGTGTCCAATTTTTTTTCTGGAAACTAGAAAAACAGAAAGCTAAAGGTTTCGAATTTAAACTTCCATTATTTTTTTGGTATCTCCGTTTGTAAAACCATGGGTTGGTATATATTATAACTTATAATATATAATGGTTATTCTACGCAATCTTTGTCATTCTGATGATTTTCTTCAACCTCTTATCATTTCGATGATATCCTTTTTTTTAATGGTTATAATTTATAACCATTAAAAAAAACTAAAACACAATTGAATAAAATTTCTTTAAACAAAATTAAAAATTAAAACACAACAACAACATCGAAACACAATCGATAAGTTAGGGCATTTATCATATTAAGGAGAAAGTTAACCAATTGAAACATTTTCAACAATCAAAAACAGTAGGTATTTATTACTTTTTTACAGGTCTATAGCACAGATTATATAATAGTTCTCACGAAAAGATACTTATCTAAATTAATTTTTAACAAGCAGAAACGTCTGCGAATTTAAGTTTTTCATACAAAACTTGTTTTTAGGGTTCCTTACCCAAAGGGTAAATACGGGACCCTATTACTAAGACTTCGCTGTCCGTCTGTCCGTCTGTCTGTCACCAGGCTGTATCTCAGGAACCGTAATAGCTAGACAGTTTAAATTTTCACACATGATGTATTTCTGTTGCTGCCATAACAACAAATACTAAAAAGTACGGAACCATCGGTGCGCGAGTCCGACTCGCACTTGGCCGTTTTTTTCGTTTGTTACGTCAGACTAAAATATAATAATTTGGTGTTTAAATGTAATTAAACGTAATAATGTATTTAAAAAACTTACATGTGAAATGTAACACCATCTTTTTGTAAATTTGATGTATTCTGCCTGTTTTTATAACAAAAAACCGAGCAACTGGGCATTTTTTTCTGCTGCAGTGATCACTCACGCAACTAGACTCTGGCTAGTTTAAAATCCGAGCGCAACTAGTTTTATTACCCGCGCTAGATAAGTTGCTCTTGTACCTCGGCAGAGGGGAAATAGTGCGACTCCGAAAGCCGCCTTCCTTCCTACGTGTACGTCTACGGGAGCTGGCGTTGCTCGAAGAAAAAGACATGTCAAGATTGTTTACCATTATTCTAATGCTAAAACAAACGAGGTTTAGACATTTGTGTTGGTTATAAAAACACACAAATTAACAAGGGTGTGCTAAGTTTTTTGAATATGTGGGAAGTTCCTTAGCTCAACGCATATGTTCTTGTCCTTGATTGGCCCTAAACTTATAGCCGTGCTGGGGCATTCTAGAATGCGCTAGCTGACGTATTAACATTACTTATATTTGAATGGCTTATTCGTTTATGCGATTTCACTCCCTGTTAGGTGACAGTCTCGTTTAAGCGTATTTGTTTCTTACATACCTGGGGTAAGTTGTCTTCCCTGTAGCCACAATACTTCACGAGTTGCGGCCAGTTCTCCAGGTATTCCTCGCAAGCGTGCACCAGGTAGAGCTTGTGCAGCTCTCGGAAGATTATCCCCCTGTGATCATCGCCTTGATTAGTACAATCATTGCACGCACACACTTAAGGGCGGAGAGAAGAAACTTACTTAATTGATATTTAAAATTAAACATTAAAATTGTTTATTTCAGACATAGTGTCCATAAAAATGTTAGTTGTAGTACAAACTTAAAAGGCTATGTTAGTGTTACATGTTAATTATAAATAAAGATAAAAGCAAAAAAAAACAACAAATAATTTAAGAAAAATTAAAATAAATGTTCCACTGACAGGGGCAAGTAGTAGATAGAGCTGTAGTTTGGCAAGTCACTTTTCGCTGAAGCATATGCAGAGAAAATCATACTGCCTGTTTATTACACCGGTATTATCAGCCCAAGAAAAGAGATGAGTAGGTATAGTTAAATTATTTTATTGCTACTGAAAAAATTTGTTTGCTACAGTATAAATATTTACAATAATCAATATTCTTACTTTCTTTTACACGCTAATCAAGACAACAATAAAAAGCACAACGTATATATGTTACCGTAAAACCCGTTTTTAGTAAAAACGCGTTTTCCCTTGTCGGTAAAACTAGTTTTAACTGGGATTATCAGTCAAAGCTAGTTTTTGCAAAATGCCTTGGTGAAAACTAATTTTGACTTATTGTTTTGTATGAGTAGGTTCTCTTGTTTTGTTTAATTATTTTTTGTCGGTTGTTATTATGTTCCTTTTATTCGTTATTATTAGTTTACGTTGCGTATAAATCCCGGTCTTTTGATAGGCTTGCGTGGGGATATAGATCCAACACGTAGAGGTATTGGGACTATTGTAGAAAAAGTGAACAGTTTACCGGTCTATGGATTAAAGTTTGGGTGGACAATGAGACTGGGTTATTGCAAAGACATCCGGACACCCGCCATAACAATGTTTTCGCAAGTTATCGAGGCAGGCGGTAATTTTCCGCCCACTAGTTGGGCCCCTGAAACTGCTGTCGTGACGACGATCATGAACAACACCGGTGTAAGCGGCTCAGGGGTGTCAAGAGGTGTGCGCCGCTTTCTACCCAGTGGCTGTACCAATGCCAACTCGCGTCTTATGCAGCGTACTACGTAAGCGAACAACACGCACCCCTGGAGCATATACCTAACGAGCTAACGACTCCTCTCTGGACGGCCAATGAAGGCAAGCTAGAGCCGAAAGTCCTGCTTGTCCCCCCCGACCAGTCATGGGGTCCACTCCGACCGACGAAGACACGCCGGAGACGGAGACCCTGACCGACTCTCGGGAACAGAACTTTATTATTATTATGAAATAATATTTGATTAGTACATAGCATATTATCGTCTTCCTCTAAATTAATATAATGTATGTATGTACGCATGCCTGACGGAAGATTTTATGCATATATTAATATGATTCAGTTTTAATACACAAGACTGATACTTGTGTATTAAAACTGAAGCTATCGAGTTTCATTAACAAGATGAATGTACTTACAAAAACATCCCCAACCTTGTAGGCGATTTGCTTGGGCTATTATTATTCGTTTTGTCGAGCCCAATGCTTTGATGGCGTATAAAGGATGACTCACGTTAGACCGGGCCGTGACCGGGCCGGAGCTTCTGGCGCTTACTTTTCTATGACATGACAGGTGATCACGTGATGCTTTCCATAGAAAAGCCGGAAGCTCCGGCCCGGTCACGGCCCGGTCTAACGTGAGTCATCCTTTATTCAATCGGCTATAAAAGTGTGCAGGTACCTACAATAAGTTACTTTAAAAAAAAACTATGTGTGTAACAAGTCCCCGGCAAGCTCGGTCGAATTTCACCTTCCCATACAAACGGAGTTTCATTCTCATTTTAAAACTACGTGTTGGATTGTAATGAAACTTTGCACATACAATGACATGAGGTATATCTAGGTTTGTAATTAATTTATATAGCTCCAGTTTATAAAACAAATGACATAGAGCTAATACAACTTTTGTATGAAAAACTTAAATTCGCTGTATTTTTATTACTATGGTATCTGAAGCTACATAAATTAATTATAGACATAGATATACCTTATCCTATTGCAAATACAAAGTTTCAGAGCAAACTAGCTACTCGTTTTAAAATAAGAGCGTAACTACGTTTGTATGGAGAACCTTGCCGGGGACCCTTAACTCTACAAACAACTTAGTAAACTTACCATGTTTTTATTTCAACTTCAGTATATTGCACTTTCGGTATCGGTTGGCCGCTATAAAAAAAAGGAATGTTTACGATAACATGTTCAGTTATTGACAATAAAGGTTAAGTAACGATTGTATGTATACCTACTACATGATATATGATTCCGAAAAACTCTATTCTAATAAATCGGTTACCTGTGTCCCTATGAAATTAATAATGACTACAAATTACGTTAATACAATAATATCGGGCACTTTGCACTTGTAAACGGAGTACGGTTTTGATTTATCTGGTGTGTAGGTATTATGGCTTAGTATTTTTAATGCATTTTCATTCTTTTTGATTAATGTATTAATTATCTATAACATTTAAAACTTTCGCGTTTTCAATAAATGTTAAAACATATTAATGCCCGGGTCGCGAATTTATTTTATCATCTTTATTTCCGTTCCGACGATGCGACGCAGGATTCCATTAGGATTCAGTCGTGGTGGCAAATAATGGTCCCAGCAAAATGTCAAAACAGAGATTTGCATAACTATCCGACGACTAGTCTATGAAAAAGTTTGGGGTAGACATCACAATTTCAAACCACCCACTACACATAATTATGTTATTTAGTTCATTATTGTCAATAGTCCGACACGAAACATTAAAAATACCCGCGCGCACACACACATCCTTTCTGGATCACTGGTCCCCAAGTTGGCGATAGAATCTTCCCTGTTAAAACTTCTGAGTGTTAAAATAAAAACAATAAATTAATAAATATTTAATAAGTAATAAAATAAAGTAGTGAATAATTATTATAGTTTTTATTGCTGTAGCAAGCTTCAATGTATTTTTGTTTTTTGAAATGTTAGTCGTACCTCGAAAGAAATTAAGAAAAAATATTTATTAAAACAGGAAACAAACTTAATTAATAACAAAATTAGAGAAAAAAAGGTAATCTGAAATAAAAACTACCTACAAAACCTTTAGGTATTTGTTTTAAATAACTAAAAAATATTCACAGAATTTAACCTGTGTGGTCGTTAGATTCGTGTCTACTGTGGGAGTGGTTATAATATAAGCAATAAGGTTTTAACTCAGTTTCAATGATATCTGAAAAGAATATCGATGAGTTTGAGTTAAAATTTATGTAAAAATATAAACTACATATTTCGCAGGCATAAGACTGTCGCTCCATTTGTATGTATTATGTATGTAAGATATGCCACGCATTAAACCTACTGTAACATGACAATAATAAATATGACATATCATGTTTCACAAAGTTCTATAAAAATTAATTGCGGGAAAAGGTAGGTAATTGAGAATTCTATGATTTTGAGGTTATCTTTTGGAAGACTATAAATAGGTTCCAGTTGGTTTCTTCCAAACCTGAGAGTCTTACTGCTTATAACAGTCCTCGTTGTGTCGTGTTATCCTAAGTTTAGGCACATAATTGATTAATAGTACTTGTACCTACTTAGTACGTATAGGCATAGAGTAACTGATACTAGAGCGTTACTGTCATAGTAAATTTTGTAACCCCAGTAAATTCAATACCATCTGTCGACACACTTTAAAACTAAAAATGAAGATTTATAAAAATACGATAGAATGTATTTAAATATAGATAAATGATTTATTTATTTGCATTAATTATTTTTATGATTTTTATGATTTGATCTATACGACTGTAGGCCAAAACTAGTAGCGCCCTCTGAACGAGAATCAAATTTTCTTGATTTTCGAGGCACGTTTTTTCCTTAGACTGTATCCATCTATTACGGAGTTATACCTATCTTTGGTATAGGATTCGCACTGTCTAACAAAGCCGATGTTTGGCAGCGGAATGCCATGCATCATATTGTCCCTCCCTAGAACATGACACATTAGCATTAAATGTTTGTTAAATTAAACATCGCAATGCGTAGAAAAGTTTATACTTACTACTTGTAGTTGTTGGCGATGGCAGCGAACTGCTCGCGCCGCTTGCGGTACACGGGGTCCTTGAAGCCGGGGTGGTCAGCATCCAACTCGGAGCCGTACATCAACACGTTCTGCGCGCGGTCGAGGTCCGAGATCTTCCTCGGAAACCAAGGCATCTCACCGAAATCTAACAAAGACCAATAGAAATAACGTCATAGGAATTAAAAGAGCTATTTGGCAAATTTGAAAAATACTCTATTGTGCTAAGTTGTTAAACTTTTTATGTACTTAGAAAGTTTCGTCGTCTTAAAGAGGCTTTAAACTACGCATTTGTTACGGGGTTATATAATAGTCAAGTATGAAAAAGTAGGTACCAAAACTAGCGGCAGCAGAAAGCGGCGTCGGTGGTGGAAACACCTCCCCGGTTTGAGGTTGTATGACTTCGAACTCTTGAACCTCGCGCTTGAGCATTCTTTTCAATTGCTCCATCCTACGAGGATCACACTCCACATCCACAAGTATATCTCCCTAAAATAATTTGGATATATATTTGTACTTAATCTACAATTATACTTATGTATGAAAATCAATGTACCAGTCAAGACTACTCACGTCAGCTACTTCAGTAGCAGATTTCCTGGACTCAATATGGAGCACGTTTATACCCAAGTCCTGAAATACAGACAAGACGCGGACTAAGCCGCCAACTTGGTTTTTTAACGAGAATATCACCGAAATCCTCTCGCCCTCGGCCGCCGGCTGCTGCGACGCCATGCCGATGTCTCCTAGCTTGGGGTGGTGGGGCATATCCTTCTTCATCTCCCACTCAGAACCGTTTCTGTACAACCATAATCCGAGGAACCCTTTTCCCGATCCACTCATTATTTGACAACTGATGCTATATGAAACAAATTAAAAATGATTGCTCAATTTAGGTGGTTGTTTATTGAATCCGAGATGCGCTGCTGCATTGGTGGAGACAAACTGCGGGCTCCTCCCAGGCAGTTCGCCTTATAAAGAGAAGAGGCGCGGGAGACTCGACGGAGGGTGGGTATATTTGATTGGCTGAATCAAGCGTTCGGAGTTACTTGGAAAATGTTCTCTTTTCACGCTGTAAAGACGGAGACACACTAAAATATATCAGTTTTATTATTTTCGGATTTCTTTAGTACTTGAGGATTAAAATATCACTTGTAATGATGAATACGTCAAAATAAAATGCTTATATCGGATATATCATTAATTCATTCACTTGAAATTAGAATTTTAAGTTTAGGACTGACTTTTACTTTGGGTGCGTTGTTGTTACCTCAGCCTCGATCGCCGCTTCTTGATATTAAAGTAAAATAATGTGTTGTACTTATCGATTTATTTATTGCAAAAATGAAAAAGAATCATTGTTTTACTTAAAGTGGTCTTTAGAGCCCAGATATATTGAGGGAAAAACTTTTAACCTTGAAAATTATACGGTTTAAAACAGGGGCTCAATAAGACTATCTGATGTGACTGAAATCCTATTCGAAGCTCACCTCACACTAACCATCCCATAAGCATTTTGAGATGACCATTTGTTACATGTAGTGGGTTATTGTGAAATTTCACTTGAAATTTCTAATGGATGTTACCTAGATACCTCCTGTTTATTTAGTACGTAAATCAATTTAAAAATTTGGTTCAATTTGAATCCTAAACAGATAACACAACAGTATGTGCGAAGCCTCAGCACTAACACCTATAAAGGCTCGTGTAAGTGTAGACCGCGAGAAGGCACTCGGGCTGACGGAGTTAAACGGTCCAGTCACTGTATTTATTACCATTGTTTAGCGAAAAGAGCGTTCCGTATCATTCATTATCTAGTGAGGAACCCGCCCGTTTATTCACTACGCTGGTGGTTACGGTATAAAATTAGACCAAATATATTTTCTGATACCATGGGGAAGCATCCTTTGTTTACTAAACATCTTTGACTAGCTCAGTTCTGATTTTAATAATTTGTAGTTTCATTTTATCACAACATTAAACATTTTTTATGTTTTATTTCTGTTAAGCCATTTAAAGCACAATACCACGTTGAATATGCGTTATCCGTGTCATTACCTACATTATAATACCTACGAATGACACGGACATTCAGGCGATTTACTTAGTAATTTAGAATAATTTCATATTCTTGACTTTTGATATAAAATAAAACTAAATCATAAAAGAGCTCCTCACTTTGGTCGGATTAAACACGGAATCCCAATTTGGGACAATACTTAAAAATGTATGTAAAATACTGTTGGGTTAAGAAAATTCCATGCGTTTTCTTAGCTCAGTGGAAGATTTTGTAGGACATACGATAAAATTGCGCTTATGTTGTTCGGAATAGCGAACTCTATCCATCCGCCAAAAACAAGAACGTCCGTCCGTCCGACTGTCTGTCAAGACTCTTCATCACAGGAACGCGAGGAGGCAAAACCATATGTCCCTTGAAGCTGTGAAAATATCAAACTTCTAAGTTACCGTAAAAAAGATATGCCGCAAAAATGTGATATTTCTTGAGTGTCAAGGGAATCAAATTTTATAGGGTACTTTTCGTTGACAAACTATGAAATTCGACAAGTACTCGAATCGTCTTATACTAAAAAAAAGAAAAATTCTAAAAACTAAAACGTATGAAAATTTGTAAAAAAAAAGTTAAAATTGTACGGAACCCTCGGTGGGCGAGTCCAACTCGCACTTGTCTGGGTTTTTCTTTGTTAGGTACGATATCGAGTAACATTTTCAAATTTAACCTATTAGAGATGAATTTTTTTTTTCACCGTATTCCCAAGAAACGTAAGTATTTAATTAAAAGAGTGAAATACGTTGCTTATTTAAGATCTACCTTAATTTTTTATTTCATGTTTAAACTTTTTAGCAATAAAAATATACATGTTTAAATTATATTATGGTTCTTGAGGTAGAAGCCTGTAATAGACGGACGGATGCATTTTCAGGACACAATACCTAATTCTTATATTAATTAATGCGCTAGGGCCGAGCTAACGAGGCGTGCATAGGATAAGGTGACGTCGCCGTTTATGACGGTGCATGAGGGCTTTATCTGGTCATGCTTCGTAATACGTCTTCGCGCACTAACTACATACTTACAAGTTACATCATATAGGTTATTTATTTGCGTTAAATCGTTTATAAGTACATTTAACAATGTACTGTCACTATCACAATAAAAATATAGCACGGATATTAAAATACGTTGCCTAATATTTTTGTTTTATTTTATATAAGGGCTAGGTTACAATTTTTTAGAATGCCAACTTGGGACAAAAAGTACAAACGCTTATATGATTTGTGTTGAACTCGTCAAATACTCTTAAACCGTAAACGTATTGTTTTCTTTTTAATAAAATTATTATATTACATTTATATAAGAGACTAACTAAATTCTTACCAAATGAAAAAGCTCAATAATTTGTTATAAACATGTTAGATGTTGGCAAATAAGCCCTGAATCGCGAATCAAGCTACGTCTCCAAGGAAATTAAATTAATTAAAGGCAACAGCGCTTCCGAGGGACAGCCGTTCACGCTGTTTAATATCATAATGCTTCTATTTGTTGATCGTTACTCACATTTTGATACCTTATTGATCGTAATTATAGCAATTATCAACATGCCTTAATTACATGTTTCATTCGTGAAAAACTTTTTAGGGGATCGTACCACTATAAAACATTATGTAGTAGTAAATATCGTGGTAGTAAATATTCTACATAATTTATTTTGAAGCCTAGTTAAGTTATTATGTATTATAAAACTAAGCTTGTAATTTTATAAGGACTTAGTGGTATGTTTTTTAAGTTGCCTGCATCACAAATACATCTAATTTTAAGCATAATGTATATTTTGTTCCTATACGAGTATACCTATTACCTACTGCGATAGTGAAACTAATTCATTTTCCGATTTTTTATTCCAAATTCAAAACAGGTCAGTATCTTAGTTTATTAAAGGTTTATGTTATAAGACGAAATGGGGTAAAATGTGGAAAAAGTCAAATATTGATGATTTTTAGTATTTATGTGATTTCGCCTAAATTCTTTCGGGGCTTTTATTTATTTTATTATCAAATCTTTTACCATAGGTTCTGTCGGGCCGACGATGGTGAATGAAAAACACGTAACAAAAAACAAATAAAGGCTATTTACACATAAAAAAATACAAATGATGTGCAATTCAAACTATACATTTGCCGCTCAATGTCAGGAAAAAAACTATGAACATATAAACAAAAGACGCGCGCTGGCAGCGGCATCAGTACCGGTCAGGCTGCCAGCACGCGCACAGCACAAAGGAAGTACTTATTATAGTTCCGTCGCCTACCTTCCCCACCCTAGTGCTGGTGCAGCACTAAATAACCAAAGAGAAATAACGGCGAACGGTGTGCGTTTCTAACACGCATACTTTTTCATCGGGTAACACTCGACATAGCCCCCCGCATGCATCGCTAAGTAGCAGAAGGGCCATAGGGCTTTATCACAAGGAGGTCTGTCAGGTGGAACCCGCTTCTTCTGTGGACAGTATTCTGTGCACCGAGTACGACATGGTTAGGTCCTGTTGGCCATGCAAAGCGCGTATCACGCTGTGCATACACCATTCCCGAGCCGAGTGTTCATAAGATGTAGCCAAATGTCCTCCTGAATGCACTGGCGAATTACATTTGTGTTCGAGCAGTCGGACAGGAGAGTTATCGTCACAGTTTAAAACAGGCCCACCGCCTACAGCTGTATAAAGCGCAGGTTCGCCCACACATGGAATACTGCTCTCATCTATAGGCAGGGGCACCCCAATACCAGCTTCTCCCTCTGGACCGCATCCAACGAAGAGCGACTCGAATTGTTGACTGCCAGCGTATTTCGGAACGGCTTGACTCCTTGGCGCTGCGTAGACATGTGGCCTCGCTTTGCATTTTCTATCGCGTATATAACGGGGAGTGCTCCGAGGAATTGTTTGGATTAATCCCTGCTGCTTCTTTTCGCCATCGCCCTACGCGACAACATTACCATCCTCACCACTTAGATGGTTGGCAGTCCTCAACTGTGCGTTTCTCTAGAAACTTCCTGCCTCGCACAGCTAAACTGTGGAATGAACTGTCGCCTGCGGTATTTCCGGACCGATATGACCTTCAAACCTTCAAGAAAAGAGCGTACTCCCATCTTAAAGGTCGGCAACGCACTTACAACCCCTCTGGTGTTGCGGTTGTCCATGGGCGGCGGTAATCGCTTACCATCAGGTGATCCGTCTGCTCGTTTGCCTCCTATTTCATAAAAAAAAACAAGTACATTTGATACTACCAAATTGAGTTCGCTGACACTACATGTCTTATTACAGACCGATATCTTTACTGACAGGTTTTTCTAAAATATTAGAAAAAATAGTTAATAAACGTCTTGTACAGTATAATTATGGAATTCTCCAAAGTAATCAATTTGGTTTTAGGTCACGTTGTTCAACTGAAGATGCAGTCCTAGTCCTCTATGGTGATTTCTCACATCGATAACGGTAACAAACGCATATTCTTGGATTTACAAAAGGCATACGATTCCGTTTCAATACCTATCCTGTTAGCTAGACTACAGAATATGGGAATCCGGAGAACTCCAAGACAGTACCCAAAGATTGCGTATCTCCAACCACATAAGCAATTAAGCTACTTGTAATTACGCGGTTCTGTGATTTGAATCTGCCAGTCAATTCGTTCGTAGTATACTATTACCATCGAATTAATATCTGGAACATGAAAATGCATTTGGTTTTTGAACACTTGATTTTAGAATTCGACGAATCATTTTCCCATGGGATTTGTACGCCAAATCTGCAGAGCATTCACCAGTTATGATAGCTGAGACTATTCTGTACAAATACAATTGGTCAGAACTAAGTGAGTTCGTATCTATTGGTAGTATTTCACTTGGGATGTTACGAAATCTAACAACAGCTTTTTCTGGACGTCATACCATCTATGAAAGAAAACCTTAAAATTAACCGCCTAAATTAATCGAGTTACGGACGGTACTTAAAAAAGTAACACTTACCCTGAAGTACTTTGTTTACATTATTCATGATGATTTTGTAATACAATATGATCTTTTTATACAATACTAGCTGTTGCCCGCGACTTTGTACGCGTGGATTTGTATGTTGGTGGTTATATATTTTAAATGAGCATAGAACATTATGCAGCAAAAGATATCAGTAGGGACGGTAAATCATTTGTTATGAAATACTGTATTTGACATGTAAAACTATGTTTTATAAAGGAATAAATGAAAGGAATGAATGAATAAATAATTATACAGCGCATGAAATTTGTCTTACAAAGTACGAAGTTAAAAGCCCCTAACTGAAAAAATTGTTCTCGATATAATCCCTCTCCACACTTAGATTTTCAAGTGCACTATTTAAAAAAAATGTTCGCTCCCGCTGCAAACTTAATTAATACAAACTTTTCAAACAAGGTGCAATCAGTTTTCGTCTATTTTAATATCCTATTACCAAGTTTCATGTTCCTAGCTAAAACGAAAACTTGTACTACATATAAACTTACATCCCCTTTTTAACACCCTTAGGGGTAGAATTATTAAGAACGTTGAAATAACTTTTTTTGGAATATTATACAATGCCTTTCTAAGAAGTTCAATAAGCATTTGTAATGGATTCAAACTTTCAACCCCTTTTTAACCTTTTTAGGGGATGAATTTTTAAAATCGCTGAAATTACTTTTCTTCTATGCTAATAATATACCTTTATACAAAGATTCCAGTCCCGCACTCAATAAAATGTTCTCCACCTTAGGGGATGAATTTTCAAAAACGCTGAAATTACTTTTCTTGTATTTTAATAATATATCTTTTAACGAAGTTTCAAATTGCTAGCTTAAAATAAAACTTGAACCCCATACAAACTTTGGATCCTCATTTCATCCCCATAGGGGATGAATTTTGAAAAATCCCTTCTTAGTGGATACTAACGTTATAAAAACTACCTATTGTGAAAAATTCAGCTCTCTAGGTCCAACGGTTTGGGCAGGGCGTTGATTTAAGTGAGTCAGTCAGTCAGTCAGTCAGTCAGGACTTTTACGTTTATACGAGTATATATAGATAAGCAGTTTTAAAAGTATAGTTGGTGTACCAATATATGTTAGAAACTGTTTAAAAAAAGAGCAAATTTATTAATACATATTTTCGAAATTTTAAACGTAATCCGGAGGCAGTGACACAATCTAGAGTTGTGCATGCTCGTTCACTGAAAAGATCGCTCCCAATTAGTACAATCTCACAACTGTACTTGTTCATTCTTTTAGTACAGTAGTACACAGAGAGAGTCGACGTTTAGTTTTAGTTCGGTCGGATGAGTCGGATCACTCGGATCGCTTTGCTGTCATTGTCACTCCTCGGTCCTCGCTCCCATTCTGTTTATAGTCTAATATACGTTATATAT